>NW_019173216.1:0-23625 GCF_001831195.1 Colletotrichum orchidophilum | reverse complement strand
ATGCCAATTCTTCATGAAGTGCCTGATTGGCCATCCGAGTTAGCCAGCTCAGCTTTGCTATGCGTAAGCTCCGCCATGGCTTGGGAGGCGGCACAAGCGCGGAATACTTGATTTGACTTCCTTACACTCAGGCCAAGCAGCGATGGTTCCACGCCTGTGGAACCCGCCGAGCCGCTTGTGTAGTGGACTCGGGACGGCAATTATGTTATGAAAACTCAAATGCAGCAAACTTGCCGTCATCCAAGAATCCCATTCACCTCAGCCCTATAGGATATACAGTCGCTATCAAGTTACTGACGTCAATCTAGAATTGATATGACCCGGAAACAAACGTGCAATGCTGAGGAATGATTCCCTTGGCCTATGTAGTGCCTTTACCTTAGAACGCGTCACCACCAAGGAGATCAAAGGGGATTGATTATCCTTTGAGTAATGTACTTGCAACTGCTCTGTACCTAAAATCACTCTGCGACCCCCAAATAATGCTCAGTAACAATCCAAAGCCGCCTGGTTCCAGCGCCCTTGCTCATATTACCCTACCACTGATAGCTCTTCGAGTCAATCGCTGTCAGGATGTCGAAGAAATACCCTGCCCCCGACGCGCCAGTGGTGCGGATAATTGTGATAGAGACGGACAACCCTCATCCAGACACCCATGCGGCGAAAGGTAGCTTTGGAGAAATTCTGCACACTCACTTCCAACATGCCGGCGCCGAGCACGATCCCCCGCTGGGAGTCGAAACAGACCAGAAGTTTGTCGTGGAGGACAAGGGAGGCACAGTCCCACCGTTTGAGGATTTTGACAGCTATCAGGGTGTCCTAATCACCGGAAGCATGTATGACGCCCACGGAGACAACCCTTGGATTCTCAAGCTCCTGGGAGTTCTTCAAGGTCAGTCACGTTTCTTTCCCTCCAAGTCACTGCCCTCGGCAGACACCCACGATTTAGCGAAACTGACTCGGGACAACAGAACTCTGGGAGCGCCGGCCGGATCTCCACTTCAGCGGCGTGTGCTTCGGCCACCAGCTTCTCAACCGGATGCTCGGCGCCAAAGTCGCATCAGCGCCGTCACAGGACTGGGAACTCGGCCACTGCCGAATCGACCTTTCACCAGTAGGAAAGCGACTATTTCACACTAACGACGACTATGTGCACCTCCACCAAATGCACCAAGACCAAGTCGTCGCGCAGCCGACAACCGCGAGCTCCAAAGGGCTACTGAAGCCGAGCAACAAGGTCGATGTTTGGGGTCACAGCGAGCACACCAAAGTGCAGGGCGTTTACATCAAGGGCCGGCTCTTCACGTCGCAGGCGCATCTAGCATTCGACGAGGACATGGTCAAGAGACAGATCCAGATGAGGATTGATAGTGGCGGCATACAGGATATGGAACATGCGGATCGGGCGGCGGAGACGGCGCATTGGGAGCATGATGGTGACTTGGTGGCTGCTGCCATTCTCAGGTTCTTTCATGGCGACGATGATGAGATAGATTGAGGATTCTGCCAAGGGAGATATTATATGCCTGGCGACCACTCTATTATGCATAAGTTTGAATCATGCATTTAACCATCAAGGCTGGACACCCATGATAATAGGAAAGAGCATAGCTGACCTCATCATACGTAGCAACGGGAATCAAACTGCCTGACCAAGCATTGGCAATAAGTCTTTCAAGGTGAAAATACCCCGAAAAAAGACACGGAAAGATCTTCTCACGGCCTGAGAGCAATTCAAGGTCTTTGCCAGAGACACCCAGGACATTTGGTTGGACACAGCGTCATACAGCGAGCAGCACGATTCGGTGTTTCTAAACCATCAGCAACCAGATGAGCCTGTCATGTTTCTTCAATGGAACAGTGCTGGACTGGAAAAGCTTGAATCGAAGATGAGTGCATTTCGCAGTTCTTTTGAGGATTCACAATATGTCAATGACACGGTGCGAGTGAGTATGGAGCTCGATTGCCTAGTTTTCTTTGAAGACTAGGCAAGGGAAAGCCTAGAGATTGATGGCAGACGAGTTCCAAAACACGATAGTATCATTTTGTAAACGTGAAGGTTGAGCGAGCATACCCTAGTTATCCCTAAGAGTGCTAATATTCCTCAACAAATGCAGATGAAATGATTCACCGATTCATCGAACCAAGTTTCATGGACTGACGCTGTCTTCAGGGCATGGCTCAGCGTCGTATTTGCTACTACTGTCTTACCAAGCCATACCAACACATAAACAGCAGTCAAATAAGAAAATGGATCACATCTCGAGCAGACTATTACTTTTAATTCACAGGCCTCACAGCCGCGGGAGAACGTCCTATTCCTATATATCATTACAATTTACTTCGGCCTGATTTGATCTTGCTCGGATCTGCCCATAGTCTTCCCCGCGCCTCGCCTCGGTCCAATGCATCAAGACCAGCCGGAATCTCCGCAAAAGGAATCTCGTTCAGTTCAGGCTCGATGGACTTGTTTGCCAAGAGCTCAAAAACATCTCTCAGGTCGTTTTCGCTCGCGCCAATTGATCCAACCAGCTTGACACTACGGCCAACCAAAGCATAGCTAGGAACCATGATCTCCGCATTTGCCAGCCCAACAACTACGACTTTGCCTCCTTCGCGTACTGTTTCGATGGCTTCCTTTGTCGTTTCCCCTGTGCCGGCAAAATCAACAAAGATATCGAATTCCACCTCTGTAGCATCGTCAAGGCTCTTGAAACATCCACGGGCACCCAGTCTCTTTGCTTCTTTGAATTTGGACTCGGCAATGTCGATGCCATACACGTTGGCTCCTTTGAGGGCTGCAAACCCAAGGCCTGACATACCCAGGCCGCCGATGCCGATGATGCCGATTGTCATACCGGGCCGCGCGGCGGCTTCGATCACCACGGCATGGTAAGATGTCGCCATGGCGTCGGTCGCTACTGCAGCCTGAGGAAATGAAACGACGTCCGGGATGCGGACTAGTCGTGACACTGGGGCCAGCGCGTACTCGGCATAGCCTCCGTCGTATGAAAGACCAATGGCCGCAGTCCAATCTCGAACCTCGATCGGGTACGAGAAAAGGCCAACGCTAACGCGATCACCAGGGCTGAACCCCTTCACATCGGGGCCGAGAGTTGTGATTATCCCGGAGACTTCGTGGCCAAGAGTAATAGGTGTCTGGATGACAACATCTTTCCCTTTCAATATGTGGCAGTCCGAGTGACAAAGCCCTGCTGCTTTGACTCGTAGCTGTACCTGGCCGGGGCCAGGCTGAGGGATCGGTACATTCCGAAGATGCAGCCCGCCGTCTGGCTCTTCGAACTGAAAGGCTTGCATATTGATACAATGTTCTTCTATTATTTTTCGAGTTGGCTCGACGCAGATCCAAATGCAAGGTCAGCATCGACTAAGCCCACACTTTTATGCAAGAGCAGCATCTCACCCCACGTTCCGAATACTACCCCGAACCCCGTCGGAGTGACGTCTTCTGCCCAGGATGGTATGGGTGACAAATCATGCAACATAAGATGCGACATCAGACGAATTTACGCTTCCGTCGAGCCAACGACTATCGTCCTACAGCGAGGACTGACTTTGTTACAGCGGACTCGGGTCCCTAGATTAGTACCGAGAGCTCGGCTCGGCGCAACCATGGCTCCCAGCGGCGTGGAAAGAATGCGCGGACATCCAGACATCATAGCACAGGCACGTCGGACAATGCCCACTCACTCAAACTGTTTCGGGCGATGCCCACTTGGTTTAAGTTTCTCTCAACGTGAACGTGTAGTTTGGGACCTTAAGCTGGGATGCCAATGACACTGAGAAAAAATCTGTCATTGTTTAACTTCCTGAGCACACCGGTAGCAAGAAGTCAGCGCAGCTGTGTTTACAACCTGATAGTATTCATGTAGAGAATTAGCACACCAAGATAATCCAGTTTTCCGCATTCAGATTTGTTGGGCGCACTAAAAGTGACACGAACCTCGAGACTCGTTTTACTGGTCTTCCTTATTCACTTGAAGCCGAAGCAGGCCCTGAAGCAATTCGTCGTTTTCCCACTTGCGCAGGGCTTGGCCCTTCCACTTCTCCCACCCTTCCCACGTTTCGTCTTCAAAGTTAAAGGCCGTTTTGAGTCCTACAAAGAGATTTAAAAGGGTTTGTCGATCCGAAGGACTTTCAGGACCTAGAGCGAAGAAGAATCTCTGAACCTTTCTGCCAAAGAGGACATAGTTCGAAAGATCCTCACGACTCCTCTCCTGAAAGATTTCTGCCAGCCGCTTTTCATCTGGGGCTAACTTATTAGAGCCCTCATAGAACTTCCCCAGCGGCCACATCATGCAAGGCGAGCTGAAAGCCTCTGCTTTCGAAGCAGTCCGGGTCCACTCCCAGTCTATAATTCCAACGATATCGTAAGATTCATTAATGAGAATATGGTCGCCCTTATCATCCGGATGCTTAAGGAAAAATCGCCCCCCTGTCGACTCATTCCCCCAAAGATTGTTGGCAATATCTAGGCGGAAACGATGCGTGAGGTAAGTATCTACCGAATAGTAGGCACTGATCTCGCCGCTGGCTATCATCGTCAGGTATGACTTGATCATGTTGACTGACCCGTCTAGCGAAGAAGTGAAAGGGCCAAGCGGCCCTTCAGGCCCAATCATGTATGTTGCGTGTTGTGCGAGGCCTTGCACCGCAAACTTGGTGGGGCCTGAAACTGTAAGAAGTGACCCCAAAGCATCGAAAGGATGTCTTTCAATTTCTAGAAACACATCCACCAGCTGTTGCATGACTTTCTCTCTCTGTGCCGGATTTGCCGCTTGCCAGACTAAGGGCATTCCATCAAGCTTCTCCATTAGGATGTAGCTGACTCCAATTTGGTTTTGCCGATCGGACTCGCAAGCCCAGTCGAAGATTCTGGGGACCGGGATGCTGGTGTGGTCATTGAGATAGGCTAGAGTACCCGCTTCAGAGCGAAAAATGAAATCACGGACTTCTTCTGGTGGTGAGGTGGTCCTGGTGAGACGAAGACGCGCCAGCCAACTAACTCCATCTTCAAAGATAACCTCGGCGTGACAATTTTGGTGTCCCATCATAGAAGACAGGTGTTTGCGGGACAGGTTAACGGTACATTGAATGCCGTCCCTAAGTTCTGATGCCCTCGAACACAAGTTGGAACTGTCTATTCGACGACATAACTCGTCTATGTGACGGGCCTCAGTGGCCGCGTATTTGGCAGAGAAGGACGACCAGTTTTCCTAAACGCGATAGGCATAAGCTGTATATCCAAACATACTCTAAAATAGGGATTACAGACCTCTGGATTTGGGCAGCTGTGGAACGATCTTGAAAGATGTTTGCTACAAAGGTGTTTGTCGCAACACAAACAGTATCCTTCTCTTTGAACTGCCGGATTTGAACACTTTTCAAAGTCGCACAACCACAGAGGCATCGCGAGAGTTGTGCGTCAAAGAGAGCTTAGTCGGTTGAGAATGCTGAGGGAATCGGGAAAAATGGTGATCAAGGGAGAAAATTATAAGTAGCACTGAGCTTAAACCCCTGGAGCACCAGCCGTTTGTCAGCTTCACAGGTTGAGACTTGCATCTGCCCCGCTCGAACGAGCTCCATCTAGCCCATAACAACTCCCATGATAAGCGCCTAAATTCCTTTCAACTGCTCGATTGTTACTCGTTACTGCGCCTGTGCTAGCGAGGCCGACAGTTAGCGACCTGCAGCGGCTCGCTTACAGTATTATATAGCCCATCGCTGCTTGACCCCATTTTCGCCAAGGGCGGGGTAGAGCCAATAAGGGGTTGTGAATCTATTGAGTAAACCAATAGGTTTGCAATACTTCTATCGCCTATAGATTCTACGTATGCCAGAGGTACCGGCAATCTCTATCAATACATAATGGTACATTACAGTCTAAACAGCCCTTCCGTGTTGTTTTTCGAGTGAGATTATTCCCAGATATCTCGCCCAGGGTCTGGCGGGCTCTTATTACACTCAGATTACTACAATAAGAGCAAGGCGAATTAACCTTCCTCGACCCCTTTCTATGTTGTTCCCATAGAACAGAGGTATTCCTCTTATCTACAGCCCGTCTAGGCCGTGACCTCTACCGCCCTTATGCTAATGGTCCGAACTACTGAATAAGCTAGGCTATAAGCAGCTGCCGCTATTAGTGGTGTGATCCCACCTTCTGCCATCTAGGGCTACCCCAAAGCTACTGTAGGAAGCTATTCACCACTACTACTTCTAATAAGAAATTCTAAGTAATTGACTACTGGCCCCCTCGATAAATAGGGTGGTTATGTCAATAATATAATCTCATTTAATCACTTATATTAATCTTATTAATTTTGTAATTATATTTATTAAATACCTTAGGCACTAGAAGGTCCTTACGGACGCCTAGGCTGAATATTTGTCTGGCAGCCTTCTTAGCAGCGGAATCCCCATGTGGGCGGCGGCGGCTGCGGATAACTTCCTGGCCGTCCTGGAAGACAGTTGACAGGAAGAGTACAAGGGCATTATCCTTCCAGGTGAACTGGTTGACTAGGCAGGGTAGGACAGGGCTAGGCTAGCTAGCTAACAGCTTACCTCTACATCTAAAGTAGGGATACAGCGAATTTTCCCCCAGGCGATACCCAGTCCTTCAGTCTCTTTCTCAGCAATTAGGATCTCATCTATCACACTATCCTTCCGGCCGAGTTACTCGCAGCCTCAACTTCTGCTGACATACCTCACTGCGACTAGCTGGTCATAAGTTGTAACACTTCCGTGCCATTGTTCATTGCTTTACAACAAACAGAACTTTATTTTTGGCCTTAAAAATTCGAAAAGTCATCAAACTAAGTGTTTGCTTGGCTGTTGGATACCGATACGCAAAGCATGACCGGGAAATCAAGACTCGAGAAACTGGCCGTAGCCGCGCGAAATGTTCAGGACGGTAGTGGCTGAGATACCATGGCACTCAGGGGTACACGTCTGGAACTAGAAAGGGTGACGGTCGCTTAGTGGGCGTGGTGCCTGAGTTTAGAGCGGCGACTGCTTCGTGGCAGATGGCCCGCTAGATCTGGCGGCAGAAGCTGCTAAAAACGGCGGTAAACTAGCCGTCTCTTAATTAAAGGCTGGGCGGACGTCCTAGCAGAGGTTGCGAGCGAGTCTTGGCTATAAGCTTAAGTAGATCCCGTAATAAGACTCGAGCCTAAATCTTAACTAGTAGTAAACATAGAAGATAATCAGGGCTATGTATTATCTAAAGAGGCCAAGAAGAAGGCCTAGAAAGGAAGGAAGGTCGAAAGCCAAGAGGACGTTTTGTTAGTTGACGTATCACAGGTGTGATTTGTTTGATCGAACCGTGGTGACGAAGGGTCAATTAACTGTATATTGATCTCTGCGTGAAGTGGAAAAGAGAGGTTCCAACCGGAGGTTGGATCGCCGGTTGAACGCTGATATAGAGACCCTCAGATGGCCCCTGCGCTGGCGCTGACTCGAGGTCGAATTGGGCTTCCAATCCGACATTTAGAGATAACCCTTGTATATCCTCTTCCACATGAGAAGAGGACGCGAAAGGAGTAAAAACCAGCTTCCTTAGGATTGTGAGAAGCTGCGAGGTTTTTTTGGACGTGTTTTGTTTCCACGGCTCTAAACCGACTACTGATTGATGAAGTGACAAAACTCCCTAAACGTTCTTTACACAAGAAGCTGACCCTAAAAACCCAGGTGAATTAACGAGTCGGTCTTATTCCCACAAATTATCATCCTGGCGAAAAATCCGACATTAATTGCCAATAGTGCTTACGAATGCCCAGCTTATACTGTTGGGGTGAGTCATCGTCAGTTTAGCACCCCATCCGATAGGACACAAAATACATGAGAATGTGTGACCTTGCCCCGAAGCATGGAACTCGTTGTGTACGAAGTCGTATTCCAAGTTCATCGATGCCCCAGCCTCAACGAAGAAGGATCGCTCGCCTGGCGACTTAGGTTGGTTGACCCAGTCATATTCCCCCTCGAACTCATGAGCGCCCTCGGGTTTATCGATCTTAACCTTGGAGGCGCAGAATGGAAATTGCACACTACCGCCTTCAGCATTCGTATGTACGTTGTTGCGTGGGCAGCCCTGAGTCCTACTAAGCCTGTTTCTCTCAATGACGGATGTTGGGAGGTTCGGAATTTTGCAGTTCCACTTCCTACTTTCAGGATTCCTGCCACACCATCCGCTTTGAAATCGGAAGGCAGGTCCAATTCTTTGGCAGATTTCGTCGAGATCGGTCATGGTATAATCGCGTTTGTTGACCGACTTGGCGTTCTCGTGTTGCCATTGTTGATACTGAGTGTACAGTGATTGGAACTCGTCGAATGTTAAATTGGAATATACGGTGGGTTGCGCGAAGTCGTGGACTATTGGAAGGGGTCCCAAGGCAGCAGCCAAGGAGCTTAGGACGAGCGAAACCAACCCGATGAAAAAAACTTGACTGGTGGCCATGGCGGATAGGGCGGCGTGGTATAATAGAATACTAGTAACAAAATTTGGAAGCTAACACGTCTAAGGCAATGGTAGCCTCGGCGCAGAGCACTCATTTATATAACAGTCGGCCGTGAATCGTAAGATTCTTGCTAGCTTATCAAAGCTTAGGGCTGTCAAGTGTCTCCTAAGATTAGATAACATGTTTCACTTTGAAGTGATGAAGTGTATTAAAGTGTACAATTTGGGAATCCTGGCGGGCAACCCCAAAGTTACGACCGAACCAGTTGGAATTTTGGCCGGCGTGACAACATGGTGTAGAACAAGGGGGCAAAGTCAACGGGGTTTTCATCACCGAAGCCTTTGCTTTGTGCTAGAGTTGGGTGCCTTGACCCGCCCGTAACACCCTACACCACATCCTTCCGGCCCTAAGCCTGCACGCTAAGGTCCGAAAATTTGGCATGAAGGAGTCGACGTCGATAGTTTTGGTCATGAAGAAGTCGACTAGGAGTACTCTGGGTTTATGTTCAGGTACTTTGACGTCATCCATGGTGGGCTTGTTGTATTGTGTATCACGCTATTGAGGTTATAGCAGCTTCATACGACCTTAATAAGTCGTGCCTTAGATACCCTAGTTCTTCACAACAGCATCACGGTGCTTTGCTAAGCGCCCTCAGCAGTATTATCAACAGAGTTTTTCCACAACCTCGTATATCCCCATAAATGGACGTGGCTGGGTAAAAGAGGTAAAAAGAAGATTAGATAATATATTTACGTAACTATTGAATATGGTAGCCTATCTTTCAGTTCATTTGTCAAACTCTCAACTCACACCACGTCGTCGGAAGCATTCTCTTATCCATCTTCTACGGCTTTATCTTCATTCTGACAGGTGCCTACCGTATAATCTTGTCAAACCTGGAACCTAGACCAAAGCTTTCCTGGTTATAATAAACTACTTTAAGTTGCGATGCTGAGCAGGCATCTGTCGAAGCTTACCCAGAAATTTCAATAGTAGCGCTGCGACGTGTGATTTCCCCTTACTTTATAGGCGAAAACTGAAACTTGAAACTTAAAGAGATCCCTGTCGTCAAGAATACTTCACGATACGGGCATTCGACAAAGTCTAAGTATAAGACATGAATTTTCTATAGTTTTCCCCTCTTTACTCCGTTGTCACGGGTCGGTCATGCAGGGGCTGGGCGGTCGGTCAGAGTACTAAATCTTATATAACAAACCGGAAGAGCTTAGGTTTGTAAATACTTAGAGTTAGGTCTTCGAACCAAATTCCCAAACCTCTAAGCCTTCCGAGCCTTGCCTAAGTGGCGGCAGGTAATACGGAGATTCAACTCCGACGTCGCTTTCTTAGACTAACGGTTATTAGGCACACCCTCTAACGTCTTGCAACAGGTGGTCGCAAGGACGTCCACCAAGGTTCGTCCTACTTCTCAAGATGTCCGCCGTCGCCAACGCGCCCTCCTTTCTGGGGTAGGAATCTTACGTACAGACAACTCCTTTAACCACGTTAACCTAGTTTGGGTCTTTCGCATCTCCAGGAAAACTTCAATGCGCAAATAATCAACTCTCAAAGTCAAAGTTACAAGGTTTTCAATATCCATAAACCACCAACAGCAAATTCAAGATGTGCCCGTGTTAAAAGGCTGAAATAGTGTGACTTTGATCTAGCCAGCTTCTACGGTTGGGGTCAACGTTCTGACCCCTTCATTTCGCAGAGAGACACACCTTTTACTTCTCCTATCTTTTAGTCTCAGCCACGTCCAATTTAAGGAGTTAAGGCAATATATGGCGCCGATAAATATAGTCCCTCTTGAATATTAAACCTCTATCTACGATAATCCCCAACGGCAGCGGAGCCCAAGTGGGACAACTCTGTTCCAGAGTGTGCACTCACTTGCTTCTCTATATTATCCCTCATTTTACCTGCAGCTTCTGATGAACTATTAGCCGATCTCAATAACCCTCAATTTTAAAGATAAGAAGGATTCCTGCTCATATGATGACTAGTCGATGTAATTTTTACGCACTAACTAAGATCTTGTCATATTGTTCTTTCTACCTCTCCGATACCTTCAGGTTTTTTGATCTGAACCCTCCCGGCGCAGTACGGAAACTGGACATGAGTGTCTTTTGCATTTAGAGTCAGGCGGATTGATTTTGCAATCAGATTATTCTCCGCAGCTCCATGTTCAACCAAGTCTTAGTGCCCCAGTACTTGATATAGGCGCGTGTAGAATCATGCAATCCCACCTGCAGCTGTTCTTCGAAAACCATCGGCTCCGAAATCGATGATCAGTCCCAGTGTTTTGACAAACCACATTTAATTGGTTGCCAATGTTGCCAAATGAGTACCCGACGAAGCTCGGTCTTCGCAGCACCTTTTCCTATACACTCCAGAAAACCGGAGAAATAGCCGAGACGTTGGATATGATGCCGCTTGCATGCAGTGTCCAGACTGAGAAGGAAATAGGGAAACAATCGTTGAAATTACACATGATCTTCAACATCAAGCCGCTGTTGCTCACTATAGAGACTTTTACAGTCTCGTATTCCCCCACAAATGGTCGTGGCTGGAATGAAGAGGTCAAAAGAACTTCCTCAGTACCGAAGGAGTTACCAAAAAAGGAAAGCCTAAAATGAAAGACATCGCATGTTCTACTGATGTGTCGAGCTCTCAACGCAGTACCAGTTCTTCCCACATGATATATAGCATTTTGACCTTGGTCCTAATGTTACTGACATGATAGCTTTCAACCACGGGCACGCACGAAGTACCAACGCGACTTGTCAAGTCCATGCGCTGGGAACTTCATCTTCCCCATCCTGCAAGTCCGCACAAGCATACCGTGCTGATAGCTTTGGCAGTTCTCTCTAGTCATCTAGTCAGAGACCCCCGCCTCTTATGGGAACCCTTTTGAACAACTGGTCTTCCGGTGCCTCAGCGGGGTCATGCTTCCAGATGAGGTGGTCCACAAGTCCATCGTCGTTCCGCTCGAAAACTATCTTGAATAGACTTGGTAGGAAAGGATACGTGAATTTGGCTTTTTTGGCCTGGTCATCGCGGGATGTAAGCCAATGGAACGTTTCTCCTTCCAAGAATTGGAGATCCCAGGTTTGGGATTCCATGGCCTGGAAGACGACCTGCAAGACGCTTTGGCTCTTCAAGCGGATGACAATCTTGAAATCCAGACCCGCGTCAAATTGATAAACACCAACATAGTCTTGAAGAGCCGCCGGTGGCGTGCTATTTCCTCGTAGCGAATTAAATGTTTCCTGGAGCTTAGGATAACTTTGAATGTGACTCTGAGCAGCTTCCTCGACGAATTGCATGATATCGACAGGCGACGGCGTCTCCACCAAGGCTTCCAGAAGGACATGGCCAATGCAAGCGGATGGATCAGCGAGACCGATCGAGTTGGTCAAGACAACAACTCCAACGTCAATCTCTGGCAACATGGCAAAGAACGACGTGTAGCCCGCTAGGCTACCAGGGTGTGAGATGACGAGCCTTATATTTCCACCAGGAACAAGGACAGGAAGCTGCTTGACGAACATTCCATTAGCGCCTGTGCCGGATATGACCCCAGGAAGTTGATGTCTAAAAAGACCGAGTCCGTACGAAGACTCTCGGGTAGACATAGCCATAAAGATATGCCCGGCAAGCTGCTTTTGCATCCCTCTCAGTTCGGATGTTTGGGAATCGGTCGCTGCTGCGGAACTCATCATCGCTGAGGCGTATTTAAGGAGGTCGTTCACCGAGCTGAGAGCTCCCTGAGCGGGTCCCATAATAGTACCGCTCTGAGCCTGTGGTCGAGGAAGCTGGTAGAAGTCTAGGTTGTCTAGTGCTGCATACGGCTTGGCTACGTTTGACTCGGGTACCGAAGAGTGGATGGCAGTGGTCGATTGGAGACCGAGAGGATCTGCGATGGAAGCGGAAATATACTCTCCGTAGGTCTGACCGCTAACCTGTTCGATCACCTCGCCGGCAACTGTGTAGTGTCAGTTGCTGTAATCGAACTGCCCTCGAAAGAGCCCCATGGGTTTCAGCTGCGAGTAAGCAGACAGCGTCTGGTTCTGTTCTAGTATCAGATCTCCATCGGAGCCGTACCACCAATTATTAGACCGAGACAGGGCAAGGCGATGAGTGAGAAGATCTTCGACGGTTGCTTCATTGGTCACCAGAGAGCTGCGACTGTGAAAGCCTGGCAGAATGTCCTTGAGCGGGGTATTCCATTGGAGCTTCTTGTCGTCAACCAGCTGAGCAATCGCGGTTGCTGTGAATGTCTTCGAGATGGATCCAATTCCATAAATAGTGTCAGAATTGGTTGGGACTGAACCCTCAATATCGCTAGAGCCATAGTTGAACTGATGGAGAACGTTTCCATGTTGTGAGACTCCCACAGAGAGCCCAGGAACTCCAGAGGCCTTGCATATCTTCTCGATGATGGGGTTCAACGCGGCAACGCGTTCTGCGAAGTTCGAAGCCATGTCTCTAAGTTCTAGTTAGCAGAGGGCTTCGACCGATTGTGTGAGGGTGGTGAGTACGGTAATATCGTATCTGTCGAGTGGGGTACGAAGCAAGGAATACCGTCGGAGCCCACCAGGGAGCAGTGTGTATTTGGTCGCACGAAGAAAGCTAAGATGAGGAGAACCGCGATGATTTGGATGAGTTTGCACAGGGAAGTGCATCGATACATTGGTGTCCCAGTCGCACACGTTGTGTTGTTAATGAGGAAACACAGGGTGGGAAGCCCAGGGAAGATGAGGAAGTTAGGTGACGTGGTTGGGCATTCTGTGCTGAATTCTATGCCTGGCCTGTTGAACTAGCCTGCATTCCCCGCGGTTGATGTAGGGTCCTATTTGAGCTGTCTGTGCCGATCGATTCTAGCGAATGAGCCCCACAGCATGCCAAATGAGGCGCCACACATAGCACGGCACCCATTACTACAATGCTGGACAGCGGGCGCAATCGTTGGGGTTACAACAGCTATGATGACCTGATTTTCAAATGTATTTCAATGAATCGAGCTTGGCAAAGATAACCAACCAACGAAGACTGCTGTTGTTTGGAGCTGACGACTTCTCTAGGCCGGCAAGCTATTATAGGTATCACTATACACTTCATTACTAGAGAGAAGGGTCCCCAATTGCGTTTGATTGCTATGAGGAAGCAACTTGAGGCTCATGATAATATCAACCTTACAAATACTCTTAAGGAGGTTATTCGAGACTGGGGCATCACAAACCAAATGAGAACTTTGATCTCTGATAACGCAAGCTTAAATGACACTTATATAGCAAGTCTAATCCCTCGACTTGACCCCTCTGTAAGTAAGAAGCAAGATGCCCAAGCCAGAAGGATTCGTTGCTTTGGGCACATCCTCAACCTTGTATCGAAGGCCTTCTTATTCGACAAGGACTCTGAGAGCTTTGAGAGACAGTCAGATGCATATGTTCTTCTACAGCAAGATGAGGCTGACCTCAAGCATTGGCGAAAGGCTGGCCCTATTGGCAAGCTTCATAATATTGTGAAGTTCGTGAGAGTTTCGCCGCAACGTACACAGAGGTTCAAGAATCTATCTCGTGAGATATCAGAAGGATCTGGGCAATCTGGTGATATTCTTCTCTCCCAGCAGACATTCAGAGAAGTTCAATTGATCCAAGACAATGCCATGAGATAGAACTCTACATACCTTATGATTGAGCGTGCGTTTCGCCTCAAGGATGAAGTAGATGGCTTCTGTTCTTCTCAGAGTGTCAAAGATCCTGTGCCAGCTCAAGATATCTTGACTTCTGATGACTGGCTGCAGTTGACAGAGATCGTGATAATCTTGAAGCCTATCTGGAAGATCACACTTCGAACGCAGGGTTTTGGACAAGATGGCTCACATAGTAGACTTTGGGAGGTAATCACTGCAATGGAGTATTTTCTGAGTCACTTTGAGGGTTAGAAGACCTTCTACAATGATACCAGCAGTGGGGATTCGCAAGATCTTGAATCAGAAGAGTCACAAGCCTTCTCACAGGAAACATCTCAAAGATCCACTCGATCGACATATCGGCAAGTTCCATCATATGCTCAAGGATCACAAGCATCTCAGAGACAGTTTAATGAGAACCTTTTATCTGCCCATACTCGCCAAGAGTACATTAACAGCATCTCTAACCTGGAAGAGATAGGCAGCAGTGGCCAGCAGTACTTGAGGATTTCTGTCAATAACGGATGGAAGAAGCTGGATGAGTACTATGCCCTGACAGAGGAGTCACCTCTGTATGCTGCTGCATTACTCCTCCACCCTGGTTTTAATATAAAATACCGGGAAAAGAACTGGCGATCCCCTCGCCAGGAGGAATAGGTATCTAATGCCAAGTTAGGTCTAAAGAGATACTTCAACCGATAGTATCCTTCTGAAGAAGGGGAGGGTATGAGAAATATAAAGCAACGCCTAGAACCTGCACGTCCTCGTATGAGGACCCTCCGCGGCTGCGCTACCACCCCGTCGATGCCTTCTCGCCCGTCGAAAAGAGTTGGAAGTGACATCTCCTTCTCTTTCTCCGGTCGCTCAATGTTCAATCGGGCGTTGAGCGAAAAAGGAGAAGAACTGTTCTTCGACTGTTCAGTTTGGGGATTAATCGCAGAATTGCCGGGCCTTTGTATGATGGCCAGGTTGATGTAACAATTCTCCTCCGACAGGGCCTTCCCCGAGAGTCTTTCAACGCGAAGCTTGTTCTTGGCGTAGCACTTTTCGCGAATTATCGTGTCCGCGCGGTCTATTGGGCGTCCCTCACGCATGCTTTTGATAATGGAGCTGATCTTTCGGGCCACGGCTTTGTAGTCTGCATCCTCTTGACCTGGGAACTTGTTCATCATGACATGGTTCCGCTCGAGAGCGATGGGATTCGTGACAATGTCCAGCCGGGCAGAGCCGCTATCCACTAACTGCAGCGCTCGGTCAGCGATGAAATCAGATAACGCGGATACCCAACACACCTGTTGTGGTCTCTTCAGGAAGTCTGCCGCCCAGGTTGGTAACACCTTGCGCAAGAGATTTCCCTTTTCCGTTTCGTAAAAAATGGCCAGGCGACATTCATCGCCTCGCGATCTGCAAATGGAGGTAAATTCTCCCACAAGATCCTGAAGGAAGGGAGTCGACGCTTCCACACTGTCTAGAAGAGTCGTGACTCGCTTGCTGGAGAGCTTTGCAGAGCCTTGTAAGAAAAGGCATGCATGTCGGGCGACTTCCTGGAAGGCCGTGCCTCGGAAAGGCGTCGCCAGAAAAATGACACCTCCCGTAGCGGCCCACAAGGATGTGAAGCCGCTTCCTTCCTGGGCTGCCATGATGAGGGCTTTGCTTAGTACGATGCCACCCAAGCAGGAGGCGACGAACAAGATAGGCCGATCGGTGACAGGATCCCGTGTTTCGATGCCGTGGAGGAGCTTCCGAGCAAGCTCGTTGGCTGTCAACTGGATGGTCGCCGCTTCGTTGAACAGAGCCGCCGGCCAGTCGCAAGTGAAGATGCGAGCCCTGGGGGCATTCGAGGGGAGCATCTGCGGATCCGCGAGTCAATTTATTCCCGCGCCACGAGGAAGGTGTCGTTCTTGCCATGTCCATGTGTCGGGCGACTTCGTGTCGAGGCCATGAACGGCGATAACGTCGACGTCGGTCTCGATTTTGCTGTCCAGGGGGTAGACTTGGTACACCCGAACGCCTTTCAGACTTTGTTGGCGAGGAGGTGCGGTATTTTCGACTGTCGGGCGTTAGGGAGGCGACGACGTTCGCATGGACGATGAAGCGGGCTGAGAAATGACTAGGTATCTGCTAAGCAGGTAACAGGAGGTGGCTACGACTGCTGCGAGTGAATTAGGCTTCCAATCCGATAACAACCACATAACAAGAACGAGGCGCTGATACACTCTCGAAATCATTGTACTTGCCATCGTAGAGGAAATGTTACTGGGCCAACGAATCATAGCCTGTAGGTACACAGCCCGGGAGCAAATTTGCCTATTGTACCACTGTAGAGCGGCCGGATCGAGTAACATAAGATCAGTCAGTCAATCGAACTATGTATGTCGCACTTGTCAAATCCAGATGATCATCCCGCTGCCCAGAACCATCTCTTCTTCTCCCTGCTCGTAACACGAATTTTTCTCATGAAAACTACGGCATCGAATTCAACGCTGCATCAATTAAGGAGTGTGATGTTTTAGTTTAGAACTAACACAATAACTGGCCCGGACCGGGGGCCGGAGTTCCAGATAAGCCTACAAGTACGTGTAGAAATGGCATGGCGTCGGGTCTTATAATGACATGGATAGTATAGATCAGTATTGTTTAATGAACCACAAATGAAGTTTGAGGGTTACAGCTGAAGTTTCCAATGTTGTATGATACCAACATGAAGTATCCATCATTGCAATCACCGCGGCATTTGATCTCTACCATTATTCCCATTCTGGCCATGCCATCAGAAAAGCTCCAAGAATGCTACCGAACAAGATAAGAGAATCTTTCAGCTCCCAGAACGCAACCTCGCTATGTCTCAACATCTGGCGAAAGAAACGCGCCAACTCTAGACTGAGTTAGTATGAATTCGTCTATAATTGTTCGGGATTCAGTAAAGTTCAGTAAAGTTCATGCATACCCGATCAATGCGTAACATGCACACATGAGTGTTCCTTTGATACCAGGCATCTCCAAATTGCCATCTCTGTCGCTCAAGAGAAGTCGAGTTGATAGCGCCACTGCCCCCAAAAGAGCAGCCGCTTCGAATAAGCTAAAATCAAAAGACACGTCTCGGGACATGATCCAGCCTGCTAAAATGGTCAAAGGTGCTGCGCAAAGCGCGATCTGTATGGCTGAACCAGCTGCGACTGCAATGGCAAGATCCAACTTCTCTCTTGATGCCATTGTTACAACAGTAACGTATTCGGCCACATTACCGATTACAGGTAGGATTATGAGGCCGATGACTGACTCTGATAAGTGACCTTGATGTGTAATAGCGTTAATCGTGCCAACGAGAAACTCGGTACACATGGACATCAAGGCTGAGCTTATGGTCAAAGTGAGAATAGAAATCGCTTTCTCTCCTAAAGACCTCTTGCCGACCCTTTCTTGACTCTTGGCGACATTTGAAGGACTGCTCCAGAAGATGCGCAACCATTTTGAGCCTGTTTTAGCCCACCGTTGGCGTTCAAAGCTGATCTCAGAGTCATCTCGAATGGGTCTGTAGGGTGTTGAGCTCCCAATTGAATCACAACAAGACTGACGACTTTGTGACCTTGAACTGCCAAAAGAGCTTTCTCGGCTGTTCCCGTCGTGAAGCCTATGTTCTTTTCTGCCACGTTCCTCTTCGCTATTCCCATCTAGAGATGCGGAACTTGTGGATAAAGATTCGATGTTGTTGAGCTCTATTGAGGTTTCTGTGTAATCATGGCCTTGACCGTTGCCCTCTCGTACAACCATATCTGCTTCTGGAGACCGATTGGGATGGGATGACAAGCCAGGAGAGCGCAACAAAAGATTATTCGGTAATGTCGCATAACCATCTTCTAGTTCTATTGTCTCTGGCACTTTTGCTGTACTAGAGTGTTGTTGTCTCAGCCCATGGGCCAAATAAAAAGCGTAGATGAGTAGAACCACGAAAGCTGAGGCTCTGCTCATTTTCAGCATGGCTTCATTTGCGCCTTCTTGTACTTTCAAGGTATAGTTAAAAGCAGCCTAACAGTCCATCAGTCTGATGCTGGCATCGTGGGAAATAATCATTCACTCACTGGTACCAGAAGCACAAAGACGGAAACGAAGAGAAGGCAGCCTAGGAGCTGGGTCTCTGCGAAATTCAAGGTTGACTCGCATTGCGATATTCCGCAGACACATAGAGCGGTCCCGAGGGTCGGCAATAAGTTGACTAGCACGGAGCCAAGAATTGACGCTTGAACGACGTGAAGTTGATTGTGCTTGAGGGCAATACTGGCATGGCCATCAGCACACCGCGGAAATGTCGGACCCTTAGACTTCCTCACTTACATGCTGTAATGATGTCAGAATTACCAAAGCCCTGAATTGGTTCGATGCAAAAGGGGAACTCACAATAAAATTAGTTCCACGAGATTTCCCATGGTAATGTTTAGCAGAGCTCCGATCGTATCGCCAGCATCAGCAGCAATCATCTCGGTAGCACTAGTGAGCAGGGATGATAGAGGCACCACCGCGATGGCGTTGGTGGCGAAGATCAGCAAGGGGGCTTTGTCGGACCAGAACGCCCAAAAGCCGATGGGTAAGAAGATGAGAAGGCCATTGAGCCACGAAGAAAACATCTTCTTTCGAGTTGCTTTCCTGAATGGCCTGGCTGGTTGAAGAGATGTTGTGTTTTCAAAGAGTGACGGATCGCGTAAGATAAGACTAGCTTCAGGGCCGGCAGCTTCGGAATAGGTCAGAGGTCTGCTGCCTCCGAACATCCGAGGGTGCATGCACACAAGGTGCAAGGACGCTTCCCCAACTAAGCAAAAAAAAAATAAGACGAACTGTATTAATTGACCATATAAGTCATGAAAGCAACATGATCATATGCTTACATTAAGGCTGAAAATGAGGGGAGTACTGCATCGTACGCAAACTGGCACCGGAGTGAACGGCGTGCCGCAGCGACGTCAAGATCTTTGGGTAAACGTGCGTACTAACAGAAATTTCTCTTTCGATTTCCACAACATTACTACATAAGAGAAGCCTTCCAAGCCCTGCATTTTGTGCATTCAAATTTGGATAGGTCGGGATAGTATGAGGGATTTTGAGATATGGCAGATGACCAGTGAGCTACGTATTTGATGAGAGCGATTTTGGACAGAGGCCTCCGGCTACGTAATTTCAGGTTTCCGCCTGGCTTTCTCATAGGTACTGTAAGCGAGGCTAACCTGGCCGGTTTTTCTGGGTCTGAAGTATCGCATTAACTCCCGGAGTATGTTCATGCAGCGACAGGTCGCTTAGCGGGACACTCGACACGTTCGACATGATAGTGTTGATGACGACTTGGTCTTGGGTATTTGAGGTGCGTTCTTTCATAACCTGAGGCTTGAATATCACATTCATAAGTATTTGAAAAGAAATCCTGGCGTTGGTCGCACATCAAAGGTTCGAAAATTCCCATTTTCCATACCTTTCCAGCTTCTAGGGTGGCAGTCCAACAGGAACTTCATATTATATTAGCGCTTCCTTTAATACTCAGGCATTAAGCTGACGCATAGGAGGAGACTCTTATGGCTTTTCGTCGCATATGAGAACAAGATTACTACAAAATAGCTCTGGCCTACTAAGGTAAGGTAAGGTAAGGTAGGTATAGTAAGCATCTCGGATAAGCTTTTGACAAAGGTTGCTGGCTATTAGACAGTAAGCCTGTACGTAAATCAGTTTTAAAGCTGACAACTAGCTTATCCAAAGATGAAAGAGAAGAAAACGTAGGACTACATAAAGGCTAGCTAAGCAATCCTAAAAAAGACTTGTGCTGGGTACGTTGCACCCTCCACGGTAAAAAATTATTTGCAGAGATGAGATATGTCGAATACTCCTCTACATTCCCCAGGTGGTTGAAGTGTTCAACCGGTAGGTGCGTGTTTTCAGTTTCCAATGCCATTCAGAAGCTCGCCAAAGCTCCCAGACGTGACGATAGTTAACTTCTTACATAGCTTAGGAGGGGAATTTTCTTCATAAACCTTAATCATTCAGTGTCGGCAATTCTCTCGAAAGTGCCTGCAATCAGCTTCCCGGGCTTTCTAAGAACAATCATCTTTCAAATGCACATGTCGGATCACAGATGCGGCTAACGTGGTTGGGCCCCAGTTGAAGACAGTTGAAGTCAATGGCGCATTCTCGCGATAATGATGAAGATTGTCTATAATTCTCCGTGGTAAGCAATTGCAGGCATAGTCTTGCTTGGGACGACCCATGATGTACCTTTGAAGCAAGTCACAACATCTAGAATGGTCGAGCCCCTTTGACCCCATCTCACACCAGTGACACCCCTGTGATACCCCAGCAGATGCCGTTCATTTCCTCGCTGATTCTTGTCACTGGCTGGTCTGGACCTTGAAACAGGACTGAATTGGGTCTTCATCAGCAGTTGAACTTCTACTTTCGAGTGCTAGCAAGTCTTATTGTGGACATTATTAAAGCCAGCCTTGACCCGTGCGCAAGTTTCAACCCGGCGTTACTTATCAAGCCACAGTGCTATACAATCACGCATAGATGATAGGCAGGAAGCCCCTACATATACTTGGTGATTTTTCTGGTCCTTTGTTGATATTCCTCGGATCTAACCTGTATCAAAACTTCACCTGTCCACAACCAACGTTGAAAGGGTAGCTGATCTTAGAGAGTTGGAGTGGTCCGAGGGCCGCGGTCGTGCTTCCCAAAAGTGCAAAGGTGAAAAGAGTTCCGAGTGAGTATTTCATGGTGATGCTTGGACTCGAAGGAATTCTATTAAAAATAAAGGCGTCGTCTTCTGTGACAAAAGATGAGCTATTGACCGTTTGCCAAGAGACGTGGACTATCAAATCCTCACCGCAACGAAACGATACTTTCACTGGCGGTGCAGACCGCGCAATGCGCGCGTCTCGTAGCCGGCCTAAACGCGTCTTATCATACCTTATAATAATAATACTACCAACTTGAGGCCAAGGCTTTGGAACGGGAAGCATGAGCCTCATGTATCTGTGGAGTGCCTGTTTAATTAGTCTCGGCCAAGGCTTTTTCGGAGTTCGCTCTATTATTAGGTTTTAACGGTTCATTTTCCTGTATATTGGCCCCGTTGCAAGTCTTACGCGCTGTTGGTGTGTCCACGTATCATGCCACAACGCCACCGACGCGAACCACCAGCCACGTCCCAACTCTCTATGACTGGCCCTCAATAATGCCATGTAATATCTGAGATCGCTGTCATTGATCCAGACATCGTTCCAAGTTCTAGCAGAAACCGGGGTCGACAAGCGGTGTGTCAGCGGCTGAGTGCAGAACCCCGCGCGGGCAGGGATACAGGCCCAATGATAGAGCTGAAGGGCAAAATATGCCAAGCAAGCTTGTATGACATCCAGCGATCTCCGCAGTCTAACAAGTGACGTCAATCCACTTTCCATGTTCACTGCCAAGGAACACGAATAACAAGGCACCGCGTAGTCTGATGTGGGCATCAAAAGCGCTCACCCACCAGGTTCCCTTTTGATGTTGGGCTTCAGCTGGAGTGCTGTCGACTTTCCCCTAAGTATACCACCCTCTTGACGAGTTGACCCACTCTCGTAGTAACTCACTGATATATCATCACCGTCCCTTGAGACCTGTGCTCTCATCTTTGAGCACCAGCTGCACTTCACTCAACTCTCACTATTTGTCTTCATATTATCAGCATCCCTTTTTTTTTAGAAATGGCAGGCATTGTCGACAAATTGACTGCCTCTGGAGGCACCGAATCAGCCGGTAGGACAGAATGCTCCCGTTCATCAGCGCTGTCGCAATGGTGTCTAACATCTACTCAGGATTCCTCAACGACATCATCGAGCAGCTATGGCCGAATATCAACGTTGCTGGCTGCCGGATGGTGAAAGAAATCGTCGAACCCATGTTTGCTACGATGCTACCGGGGCCCCTCGCTAGTCTCAAATTTGTCAAGCTGGACCTAGGAAATATTCCCATGCGGGTGTCAGAAGTAGACGTCCACAAGGTCGACAACGGTGGCATCAAGCTTGATATGGATGTGACCTGGGAGGGAAAGAGTGACATCGAGCTTGATGGCAAGCTGGTTCCCAAGTTGGTAAGACCTTGCCAAGAAGACAACCACTTTACTCGCGCAAGACTGAAACGGACGACGATAGGGAATCGAACATGTTCATCTGAAAGGCAGACTTTCGATCTTGCTCGCACCTCTGACAAACATCATCCCCCTTGTATGCAACGTCCCATGATTACCCCAGCAGTCTGACTCTATGCGCTAACTCGACGCACAAGATTGGGGCTGCGCAGGTTGCTTTCATCAACCCGCCAGAGCTCAAGCTCGATTTCACCAACGCCGCAAACATCGCAGACTGGGCTTTGGTCGACAAGGCCGTGCGTAAGGTCATTCTTGACATAATCGCCTCCATGGCTGTTCTCCCCAACCGTTACCTCGTGAAGCTCGACGGCAACAACGACTACTTCAGAACATACCTGCCCCATTTGGGTGCTCTTCGCCTCACCATTGAGAGAGCAATTGGCATCAGCGGTCCAAAGAAGAGTGGTGCCAAGAGGCTGTTGGCCAAGATCGTCAAGGATGTTCCCGACTGCTATGCCAAGGTCAACGTCGGTGCTGAGGAGGAGTGGCGCACCTCCGTCAAGAAGAATGACCACGACCCCGAGTGGAACGAGACTCACGACTTCCTCGTCGCCGACTACGATCAACGCATCTTTATCGATGTTCAAGACGATGACCTCGGCGGTGACGACGATATCGGTATCGCGACTACAACCGTCAAGGACATTCTCCTCAACGGCGGCTCCCAAGAGTTGGCCCTTACCCACAAGGACGAGCCTACAGACGCCAAGATTGTCGTCCGCGCAAAGTTTTACAACTTCGTCGACGACGCGGGCGTCATCACATCCACTCAAAGCGAAAACGAGCACCAGATCGTTGGGCTAGCCACAGTACTCATTGCCAGCGTTCTCGGACTGCAGGGCCAGCGCGACGAGCTGAACCCCAGCATCAAGGTGACGTGGGGCGCAAAGGAGTTCCGCACAGCGGCCAAGTCCTACAGCCCGGGAACGGACATTTTCAACCCGTCTTTCGACCAAGCTTTTAGAATCCCCGTGACGGCCGACTTGCTCGCCAACCCTGCCAACTTCAAGATCTCTCTGCTCAACAAGGCTGATGAGACCGGGTCTGTTGAGATTTCTTTCCAGGATATTCTCCAGGCACCTGGTTTGGTCAAGGAGGAGAGCTTCGACGTCGGATCTGGTGCGACGGTGAGAGCTAGCATCTCTCTTCGCGGCTTGCAGGTGGCACACTGATTTAACCACCATCTGAGGAGTTGCTCATGTAAAACTACACAATAATACACGACTGAATGAAAACTGCCGCATCATGAGTTCCAAAAAAGTATTGTTGAGAAAAAGCTGCAACCTACGTAAGATTGA
>NW_019173214.1:0-24432 GCF_001831195.1 Colletotrichum orchidophilum | reverse complement strand
TCCAAGATCGAGTGGGTCTTCTCCCCGCTACAGACCGGCAACACCCAAGTCTCCGTCTTCGTCGCGTCCAACAACCCCCCCTTCGCCTTCCGCGTCCTCCACAACGTCGAAATCAAGCAGCCCGCCGTTTCGATTCCTCCCGAGTCCCTCTACAGAGTCTGCACTTGCACCTCGGCCGCAAGAACGCTTCCACCCCAGACACCAAAACACCATAAGGTGCCCTCCACGACCCCACGAGGTAGAGATGACCCTTGCTAGCCCACCTTGCCTCGAGAGTCGAGGCGCGCAAGTATCCCTTGGTACCAGGCCATCTTTGGATGCATCCTCCCGTGGCTGTCGCTATCGTCACCATCTCGACTCCAAGTCGCTGTCCTCGTCGCTATCCTCACCTCCCAATCTTCGCCTTCTCTCACTCCTCCATGGGACCCCATACCGCATCCGTGCTCTCTGCCTACGGATACCTTGTACGCCGTCTGCTTTGTCTGCCGAGCCACGAGGTATCCCAACGGAGAGCCTGCTTATGCTGACTGACTTGTCGCAAGTGCTAGTTGTAGGTAGCCCGACCAGTACCTACAGTCGGCCGCCTAACCCCTAGAGCAAATCATGACTGTTATTCGCCTACGGCCGTAACCATCGCCGTCTCGCGCCTCCCCTCTTCTCGTCCAGACAGCACCGTTCGGTTTTCCGCACGTTCTCATCACCGTCCTCTCCACGCCTAGCAAGCTCAACATCATCACTGGCACCAGTGGATGGATGCGGACGTCGACGCAGGCCACTGGCACTGCCGCTTGTGCCCTCGCCTAGGTATACCACGGCACGCCTGCCTCATATCGATTCGGTTGCGGTTGCGACTGCCATTGCGGTTGCGGGTGTGCGGATGAAGGTGCAGGTGCAGGTGCAGATGCGGGTACGGGTGCGGGTGCGGCGTATGCCCAATCATAGCACCAGACCTTGGCTCCTACTCTGCCTCGCCTGGGTTATCTCTCACCTCGACACTTACCATGGCCCTGGAAAGCGTGGCCTTCTAGCCAATTTCGTACGACTCACACAAGCCCGTCATCAGCTTGTTTGGTCCCCTGCCCTCCCGCCGAAGGCCTCTCGCTTGTTACCGTTTTACCACTTCATCTTGGTGCAACTTCACCGACTTGTGCCCTGACACAATCTTACCATCGGCAATCCACCCGCTTCGTCCTTGTCGTCATGTTCTGTCCGTCCGCTCCATGCGATGCGCCCAGTCTCCTACTGGCCCGGCCATGTCTATGATATGCAAGTCATCCCGCCAGGGTGGGAGGGGGCAGACGATTGGTACCTTGCCTTCATTGCTTTACCTCGGGGCCCGCATGTTGCAGATTCGCTTCCGAGTACTAACCTCACTATCCTGATTTGCTTCTTGCGAGACATTTCCCCTCGGGCCCACCTCGTGGCTGTAGCGGAAGGCCCAGGACCACGGGTCTAGGTCGTAAAGACAATCATTTCTTGAATGTTAACCCTGTCAGTGAAGGCAGCGCCGTGGTTCATCAGCTTCCTTTGCAGGCACCATATGTATAATAGGCATGTTATTGTCCGTCACACAGTTACGGCGACCGGGGCAACGCTACAGAAGGTGGCCAAGTCATGCTCTCGGCTCAGGCCCGTTACGGCTGAGGGCAGAACCCAAGCACGAATTAATACCTAACGAGCCTGCCAGCGGAGCCCCCAAACATGCGCTCTAGTAAGCTTTGCTAGGGCATTCCTCTATCATGTCTTGGATCGCGTCATCCAGCCTTCGTTAGCAACGATGCCGAACAGGCTTAAGAGCAGTAATTCCGACCCCGTTGCTGTCGACTAATCGAGAGCGTGGCACCCACCGTGTGGGTGCGCTTTGCAGCACTGAGGCGGGGGGCTATGTGGTGAGAGCTGTCTCATCTGTTTTCTTGGGCGCAGATATTTCTGTTGTTCTTCATCAACATGGCGAAGTTGCTGCTTTACGCATAGTCATTCATGGCTGCATTCCGGCCAACGCTCAGCTCATGTACTGACATTCGAAGCGACATATTTAGCCGCCCAAGTTTACCGACCGGTTGAACGCGAAGATCGAGGTAGACGGTCTCACCTAACAAGATCATGCACCTCCATATTGGTCCTGAGGCAGATCTTGCGCTCACCCTCGCAACAATGTCGTCTGATACGGTCACCTTCTTCAACGTCTGCCACATTTGACTGCTGTGTAACATCCTTCTTCCGTGCGGGAAGCGGCAATGTGACTGATCTCTGCTCGAGACACCATGATTGGTCTGTGTTCCGAGCTGGGATGGTAGAGCTGTCGTTGGAATACCGAGCATGCAGCCTGGTGCCACAGTCATGTCGTTTGGACAACTCTCTGGGGCCCCAATCCCTCCTTGCTCAGCCATGGTCGCTTTCAGCTCGGTATGTTGGTACAGTCCTCGGCTTGCATACGGATAATGGCTCCTGCCGTGTCTTCACTCTCGCTAATCTACTCCAAGTATGGTCTTGTTACCAGCAAAGCAGCCACACATTTCGGCATAACCACATTTCTGGGTTCCCTCACAATCTTGCCGACGCTCTTGGCAACCTCACAGAATGCATCAACTCATGCCTCCTTATCATATGTTGGCATGAAGGAAATGAGCGTCTGGAAGTGAGGAAATGGGCATCGCTGGTGACTGTCCGCTCTCCCACCTTGTTGTTCAAGCTCCAACGGGCAGCAGCTGTGTTACTTGAATACTCGACATGAGGGTGAAAGTAGGCCGCAAATAGCCGGCATAGAACGGTCCATGAGCTGTATTCCTTCACATCACAGTGCACCGGCTTGTTAATACCACTCATGCGCACTCGGCAAAAGACGTTATACGGCGTATGCCCCGGGCTGTCTGTGCGACCTTGTTATGCGATTTCAGCCGATGCACTTATTATCCACGAACCAGTTCTTCGGATACTGGGCCGTGGATCGAAGACAGCAGGCTCAAAACACTTGTCTCAACTACCCGCGCCCAGCTGCTGGATCTGAGGGAAGGCCGGCTTGAAGCTCGTGCTCCCCCCAGGCGAGTGAGGCACACATCGGGTGCACACCTCAAAGTTCCAGTATCAACTTTGTGCGCTGCTCATATTGAAAGGAATAGACTCTTCTACAGCCGTATTGTGCACAATGTCATACTCTGGGTTGGTTACGCTATGGTCGAGCGAAGGGTTTGATGGATTCTGTAGTTGGCCGAGTTGCCGACTGACTAGACGCCGCCATATCTTACCCTGATTGGGGCCTCAGACGCAATTGTAGTTATCAGCAGCGTTGCAGAAAAGTCGTGGTAGCATTTTCCATCAAGATGCACGACAAGGCCCGTCAGCAATTGGATAGGGGAGGGCTGAATCTCTGCGCCTACTCCTATCGAACCCAAAAAGATGATCCTTGTAGCATGGGTCGAATCGGTCATGGCAGCATCATCTCCCCAGCGCAGTCCCAAAGCTCGTGATAGTACCCTTGGTCCTAAATGGGATAGAGCGGGCGCCAGGCTCGTAGCACGGCAGAATGGCATGGAAACGATAATGGTCGCACCGTTCGAGTCTCTGGGAGCTCTGCGGGTTGCCGCCAGAATACCTCATCTCGGTTTTTTTCCACGATCCTGCAGCAGGGCGGGTGCAACCAATCAGCAAAAAGAAAGGAGCACAAGAGGGACGGATACACCTAGAGATGTGCAGATTACAGAAGTGCGTTGTGTTGCGTTGCGTATCCATACGAAGTACTTCACTCTCGTCTAGGCCTGGTCTGGTGACACGACCAATTTTTCTTTTACTCGGGATAGCCATGTTGGCCACGCTGGACTCATCCCCGTTCGTGTCATGTCAGTCGGCCAAGAAGAACTTTCCAAAATACTATGGGAAAGTGGAGAGATGTTGGAATAAGAAACGAGGGCGTTTCGTGGCGTCCGGCGGTGCTGGACTAGACGTCTCACGAGGAGCTAATTCAGCGTGGGGACGACCAGCATTCGGACTGTTTTGCGAGTCCATCGACCTACTCTGCCGCAATTTATGTGGTCCAAGGCAATGCCTAGAGGCTACTCGAACTGTGACCATAGTAGCTCATCCGAGGTATGTCATTGCCGACCTCTCTGTTCGGCAATCTGTGCCTTTCCGAGAGTCTAGAAAATATCAACAAGTCTGTTGTTTACGGGGCCGAGGGTGCCACGGACGGCCGGAGCGCCAACACGTCTTGGCTCATTGCGTTGGACGCAGTGGGCCAGGGGACAATTAATTGCGATATCTTGAGCCACATAGCACCGGCCTGCCGTGCTTTCAGATCATTCAGGATCCCAGTCGCTTCGTCCCCTCGACTCTCCAGTCCCAGTGTCATGTGAATGCGGGTTCACGAAACCCAATGGCTTGGCTTGGCTGGTCCGTGGAGTTGCCGCTCGCAATCTCGACTGGTCTTCCTCTATGGCGCACCTCTCCAATCACCTGATTGTGCCATTGAATTCCGCGTTGATAGCTCATTAACCTCGGCGGTTTTCGTTTGATGTGCGACCACGTGGGGGAGAGTAATGATCGCCCAGGCTAGCCGCTCGAGGCCTACTTTTGCGTTTCTGTCGTGCCCAGTATGGGTCGACCTCTACAGAGCAAGGTGCTTTCAGGTCCAATCGAGCTTCCACTCACGAGCCTGCCGGGCAGTTTGTGTAGGGATACATGTCGCAAAAAGACTGCCAGAACGAACGATAGACCTGGTCAATCAATGGTGGCACGCTTTATCAGGAGTGAGTGGCCGGCGACTAGAGATCGACGGCAAGCATTACCTTGACTTGGGGACTCCATCCGATCGGCCCAGAACTGCGAACGCTAGGGTGCAGGGGGGGAGAAAATCTCCCAATTCACCGTTACTCTGGGGGTGGGCGAGCCAAGATGGCGAGCGAACCTAGAATACGAATAGGCGCACGAGACGATTTCCACCTAGGCCGTTCCTTATGGCATCTGCATATACCCGTACACCGACACGACAACAAGAATGGCAGAGAGCGGTGGGAAGCTGCATCATCTCGAGCAAATATACTCATCAGATGACGCAAAGTGCTTGAACATGCGGTCCTTGCTTGCCGCGATTCTCGCACACGCCATCTCTATCGACCTGGCTTTGCGAAGTTGCGGCCGTGTCTGGCTGCCGCTTCACTTCCGATTACGGAACAGATGGTTGCTCGATACAGACTGGAGACAAGAAATCCCCCAGAATCCATGGTATCCCTGAGCCCATATACCGCCTCAACTGCTCAGCGCGACATCCGAGGGCGGGAAAAAGAAAGTCGGACACCAGCCAAACACACGTCTCCTCTTCCTTGGACCCAAGGCGACATAGATGAGGCGCAAACCGCGCTCGGTAGCTCCCACCATCACCTCCTCTTCCACACCCCCCCCCCCTCCCCCCCCCTCCCCCCCCCCCCCCCCCGGGCCCCCCGCCCCCCCGCCCCCCCGGCCTGGCCACCGAGCGCCCCAGCACGCGGCCGCACCCCCCCCCCCCCCCCCCCCCCCCTCCCCCTCCCCCCCCCCCCCCCCCCCCCCCTTTCTCCTCCCCGCTTACTGAGGGCCGATGACACCAAACGAACAGCGGGATCTACGGAGTACGCGACGGCGCTTCCTACTTTGACGCGTACAGCAAACAGAGACCGGGTAACCTAGTGACCTGATGCAGGATTTCATACTTTTTTCTGGCTTTCTTTTGTATGCACGACCCGGATAGAGACTCTGCACAACGGTCCGGTCCCAGCACGACGGCTTGAGTGATGTTCTCCAGGGAAGATACGAGGCTGACGACATTGCTGCAAGGCATGCCACTTAATCCCAAACCGCACGACCTTCGCAGCTCACCATCGCGTCGTGCCCTGCTATCTCATACGAGGTATCACTGTCCTCTGTAGCGCAATCTGCTCTCGGTGGTCAAAGTATAGCATGGGTCATCGTCGCTCTCACAGCAGCCCTCTGCCACCAATTTCTTGGCCAGGCATGTCACCAATACCCTGCAGGTCTCGATCAGAGTCAGTCTCGCTCCTAAAGGTCCTCTATTGGCCCAACCTCTCATGGCCACCCAAGCCCCGAGGGAGTGAGGCGTTCTGTTATGCCCTCGCGGCGATCTCAGTCCTGGTTTCTTTTCTCTCGCTCCTCCTCCCTCCCTCCTCCCTCCACGCTCCTCACGTACGGATATACCCGAGAACGGTGTCCTGCCCCAGGGGTAACTCGTAGAAAAACTCGTGGCGTGGGATTTGTGAAGCTCAATGGGGTATTTATGGGTGCGAGGGTGTGTGGTGAGCAACTAGGTTACTGCAACGCCTCCAGCCACGCTTCTCGCAGCCTCTTTGGTTGCTTGGCTTCTCAGCAGATCAGACGTTCCTCACATCTGCAAGACCTTGTGACAAATTCTCCTTGATACGATGGCTTTTCTTGAAAGAGAAGCTGTCTTGTCGCTTCAGCTGTTGACTGTAAGGCCAGGCACTTTTGCGGTGACACTTGATCGAGGACAACATTGTCCGTATCGTGGCTCCATGAGATGTACCCCTCGAGGCGTCATCGCTCTGGGAATATGGAGTATCTTCTTAGGAAAGCTAGCAACAGCCCATATTTCTCGTCTCTGGTGACGGCACTTAGGTACTTTGAGATATCTCCATGGAACGTTTCATGGCTATGATGTCCCCATATTTGGACGCCGATCCGCCTTCATCTCCTCCGCAGTATCTAGTCAATCAAATTCAAGGCCCGCAGACCGAGTGGCCGAGGAATACCATCCAGAACACATCCAGGGGGTAACGCTCATCTCGGTCGCTCTTCATCCTCGGGCGATGAAGCTCCCCATCCTTGAGGGGGACGACTTTGTCCGGGGGGCGCTTCGGGATCGAGACACGACATGCTTGAATAGGCGAGTCCGGATGCTCGGCGGATCAGGGGCTCGGATCACGTCCCACAATACATGTAGGCTGCTCCGTCAAATTGGTTCAAAGATGAAGTGAGAGAAAGCCAGAGAAACAGAAAGAGAGAGCAAGCTTTTCTTGGATCTAAGTAGAGTCCCATGTCCTGTTGCACCCGGGTCGTTGATACATATGTCGCCTGTTCTTTCCTCCATGATGATATCGACCGCTATGAATCGGGCCGCGGGGTTACAGGTGAGTTTGGGAAGCGTAGTCAGAGTCAGGTGAAGGGGGGGGCTTTGAGAGGTCCCAACTTGATGGGAGTGAATACGCTCTTGACGCCGGGTTGTGTGGTCTCTATTAGGCAGGTGTCTTGGAAGATGCCGTATGTTGGGCATTTAGCTTTGGGCACCCAGAAGACGTCGTAGATATTGTCTCGTAGCAGCGAAGCCGTGGGGCTTGGTTGAGTCCATCTGTGTCAGTCCGAACTCAACTTAAACGCGTCTCATAGCTCTCCACGACGAGGGTCGAGTGAAGTCAGGCTTTCGCTATGTCTCTTGTGGTATTTGTTGACCATCTAGGTCAATGTCGCCTGCGAGAGTAAAAGTGAAGCTTGATATTGAATCAAGGGTAGATATGCAGAAAGCTTTGACGCTATCTTGCGTTGAGTAGTATTTTGACAAGTTGACAAATTTTCTCGTCAAGGATACCGGTCATCGCCTAGCCCCTATTCGTACTCTAGTCATGGAGATGAGATGTATTCCCAAATGATGCACACATGTGCTGGACAGCTTTACCCGTTAGTCAAATGGAGGCTATTTTCCTAGATTCCGCGGCAATGTCTTTCGAACGGCTTTGCGCACCAAATGTCACATCGAACAGTCGAATTAATGAACATACTCGCTCGCTCTTTCCCTTCTTCTCTTGTGAAGTCCTTTTGATTCATGGCCAATAATACGTCATGATATCCAAGTCCTATTCATATTCCTTCCGTATTCCATCACGATCATAATGATAGAGGTTCTATCCTGCCGACGTTCTCCACGTATCTAAACTATGCCCAGCTTCCATGTCGCTGGCTCCGTGCCTCGTCACAGCTCATCTTTCGTAGCCCTTTGCGTACGATCATGACTCTTGGCCTTGAAGCCGTCTCCAGGCTGTGCAATTCTCCTCAAGCGGAACACCTTGGCCGCATGACTGGGTACCGAAGCCTTCAACACACCTCTGGCCTCGACTTCACCAATCTTTTTACCAAACAACCTCGGGTCCTCCTTGTCTAGACCAATCGTGTAAGGAATTTCTGTGACATTGTACCAGTTTGCATCCTGCAAAATCCTCATCCTCGCATCATGGCCCTCGGCCGTAACCAGTGACTCCGCCGTCTCCACGGGCATCCTGTCAGCCCAAAGATCGTGAACGGCCCATTTAGATCTGACCTGCGGCGCCGAACCACCGGGACCGTCAGCCACAAAGATGTCCGCGAGCGAAGACTGCATCTCAATCTCCGCGCCGGCAGCGTTGAGGAAGATGACGACCTGGTCCCCATTCTCCAATCGTCCGCTCCAGACCTGCACCTCCGCGACGCCATACTCATCGGGGATCAGATCCCCCCCAACATCCCTCCTTACCCTCAACGCGCTGCGGCCGTGGGGATCCTGGCTGATGGCGATAATAGCCGGGTTGTTCACGATGCTCAGCGCCTCAGCGGGCATGTCCCGCAGATCGTTGCCCAGTATCAGCGGCGACTTGAGAGCGGCCCAGAGAGCGAAATGTGCCTTGTACTCCTCGTCCGTCATGCCGCCCTGGCCGACCTCGAGCATGTCGAGATCGTTCCAGCCGCCGGGGATGCCGCGGTCGGCGAAAGCGGCGACGCGGTTGATGATGAAGAGGACGGAGCAGTGGGTGCCCGGGGCGATGCAAAAGGGGTCCGCGGCCTGGTTGCAGCTGCAGAGATCGTCGGGGCGGGTGAAGGAGTCGTAGATGTCGCCCGACATGCGCCAGGCGTTGGAGATGGACATGCCCCACTGAATATTGTCAGATAGAGAACTTGGGATATATGTAGATGAGGAAGAAACGAACCGTGTGAACGTAATCTTCGCCCCAGTTGCAGAGGCTCAAGGCGATGGGCCGGCCCGTCGCGTTGAGGGCGTCGGCCATGACTTTGAATCGGTTGAAAGAGATCTGGGGTGTGCCCATGCGGCCCATATGGTAGCAGTTGTCGTATTTGAGGTAGTCGACGCCCCATGACGCGAAGCTCTGGGCATCGTCTTGTTCATGGTCGAGGGAGCCAGCTACTTTGCGTCAGTATTCTTCCTCGGCGCATCGGCTTGATAGGGGGGAGGGAGAGGAAGTAAATAAAGACTGACCAAATCTGGCGCACGTCATCTCACCAGCACTGGAATACATGCCATACTTCAGTCCCTGACTATGGAGATGATCGGAAATGTATTTCAATCCACGGGGAAATTTTGCGAGATTCGGCTGAAGCTTCCCTTTGCCGTCGCGTCCATTCTCATCTTGCCAGCAATCATCCAACACAACGTGGTTGTACCCCAGGTCGCGGAGGCCCAGGCTGACTACACGCTCTGATGTACCCAGGAGTAGATCCTCAGATACATCGCACGCGAAGGCGTTCCAGTTGTTCTGAGTGTCGTGAGCCCCAGTCAATCAAGTGAGAGGAATTGTTACAACTTACCCACCCCATCGGTGGTGTATCGGCCAGCCCATTGCTAATAGCGGCAACCCGTCCGGTGATTGCTATCGCGGCCAAAACACTCAATGATTTTTGTGCCATTTTGAGAACGGTATGGCGGCAGAAATTGCAATGTTTTCGTCTTCATTCTCAAAGCCTTCGGCAGAATCATGAGATTGACGGTGGCGCGTTCTTATACGGATCAGAATATCAAGAAAAGCAGCATCGCAAATCCATCCAACCCCGCCATTGTGGCTTTTGGACGTTTGTTCTCTGAGTTCTCACTCTCCGACTTAGATGATGCCCACTCCCGCTCCCAAGTGAGGGGGCTAGAGGGGTCAACATCAGACGGTGAGGTCAAGCCAAGCCAAACAGGGGGCGGAGAAGTCGTCGAGTTTCCCGCCTCTTCTCCGCAGTGTTACAGCAACAAAATCTTGAGTCATGCAGCCAAGCCCAGTCGACCGGCCTGAACGCCGATGGGATGAAAATCACCGACTGCGATAGAGACATCACCGGATGCCAAGAAGCACCCCGCTACTGAGCAGAACGTTTGTTGGTTGAACGGTGTATTTCTCGGAGTCAGAACGTCGTGAGTTACCCCTGTCACGAATATGAGCCGCTTCACAGGTTGCGCAGCATGTCACATGTTAAAGAGAGGAGTACACTGTTTGAATCCACATTCTACACAGAATGGTCTCTATCAACGGGCCAAGATTCCGGAAACGGTTCCCCAGCTTCACAAGCCCGGCCCCCTCACCGGGGCCCCTCAATCCACAATGATTCTATGTCCTCCACGTCCCCGCGATCCTTTTCCTCCATTGGCTCCGCAAACTCAACCAGAAACCTCAACATCCAACGGTCCAGCACGAAACTTGTGTCGATGCTCGTACGCGCAGTCTGGTGGAAGGCCCTTAGACGGCTGATGGCCCGGTCCGTCGTTGGCCAATAACACCGTAACTGCATCAGCAACTCAAAATTTCTCTCCAACCGCCTTCGAGCCACATTGATGTCCGCCTCAACACCGCTGAATAAGAGCGTGTGAATCTGTACCGTCGAAGCGATGACCAACACATGCGCTGTCATCGTGTACCGCACGTCCGACCCTGCAGTCATCTGCGCGCGGTAGACCATATCACATAACCGCGCCGCGTGTTGCTTGCAGCGTTTTGCGTACGAGTCTCTCCTTGCGACGGAGGCCGAGGCAGTCGGGTTAATGGCCGTCGTGATCGCCGCGCCGTAGAGAAACTGGTAGTAGAGGAGCTGGCCAAAGTGGTAGTATCCCAGGTAAACGGCCGCAAACGTCCGGCCCAGACCGCGGGCCGCGAACCAGGCAAAGTTCTCGGAGGTGTCCCGCATATTCGCCGGGAGCGCGGCGAGCCAGTCCTCCATTCTTGTGCCCAGGGACTCGACGCCTTGCTCGAGAGTATCCCATTCTGGGTTCTCTGCTACGCAACGCTGGTTGAAGTCGGTGATGTCCAGGAGGATTCTGTTGAGCCTAACCATCTGCGAGAGGAGCTGAGAGCTGTGAGAGGCCAACGTTGCACTCGTGGCCCCAGTACCGCTGCGGCTCAACGAGAGGAACGGGAGATCATCCATGGGCAGAGGGATGTCGGATCTCGCTGGGAGCAGTTTGGGCAACTTCACCGCGGTGGAGGACCATACGTCGATCATGCAGAGTGACCACCAGACTGGGAACAGACTTGTCAGTTTAAGTTTGTGCCTTGCAGACAGACTTGCAGATGAGCGTGGCAAACGGCAAATGAAGGGGGCGTGAGCTCGCGCATACCCCGTATGTTGATCTCTCGTTCCAAGAGACTGGTTGCCGGTCTGCCTGGCAGGTCCAGTAGCTGCGCCATGCGGCACGCGACGCCGTAATAGATGTTTTCTGATTCTCCGTCGCCATTGGCAGTCAAGGCCGCCCCTATCAGGACGCAGAGTTGTATCGTTGGTAGAGATATGTCACGGAGGTTCAGTTGCACCTCTGCGGCTCGTATGTATGCATGGCTTCTGTCTCGAGGGTCGACGTCTGCGAATTCCGGGTCGGTTGAGAACCTACAGTGCTGTTAGACTGAGGATTTGTTCACATGTTCTGCTTGGCAACTTAACAAGACGCACCTCGCGGATAACGCGCAGATACCAAACAGTATGCCATGTGGCACTCGATCGCCGAGTGCATCCTCAATGAAGGTTGGCCGATGGAAGAGAGAATGGAACTGGTCATGAATGTAGTCAAAGTAGAGTCTCGCGAGATCCAGCCGGACCGGCAAGCTAGGCAGTGTGGCATGCAAAGTGGTCTCACAGCGGGCACACCAGCCACCAGCATGAGATCTAGACGACGAACCCACGACTTCCTGGTGGCTATTTCGCTGATGTAGTTTATGCTGTTCCAGGCGTTCTTTACGCTGAGCCTCTCGTTCCTCATAGTAACCTCCCTCCGGAGGTCTTTGATCGCACTTGATACCCCTCTCACTGCAGTAAATGCAGTCGGTGAGGCCCTGACGAGTCTCGCATTTACGCCTGCGGGCCCTATACGATTTTGTCAGATCACAAGCCAATTTGAAATGTCATGAAAGACCCAAAAATGGAACGAGCATGTATTACCGGCACACAGCACAAGCCGAGGGTTTCCGCATGCCGGCGGGGCTGGATCCTCGGACGGAACACCGCCCTGTGTTTATGTTTGTGTTGCGGCCCTGTCCGTAGCCAAAAAGAAGGAAACAATTGGGGCGATTGCAAGTAGCAGAAAACGCAAGAGGACCTCTGATTTCTTCCAAGATGACGAGAGTCGTATCCCATCACGCGGTGGTTACCCGGCCGAGTTGGGTCGTTTGGGACCCTCCGCTGCCGGGCGTAGACTACGAATCGGGAAAAGGCGGCGGGAAATGGGCGGAATAGTCGCTCAAACCCGGCCCTGGACATCTGATCTGTGCCACACACACATTCTATGGACAAATGATTGAGTCGCTTTGCTTCCCCAAAGGTCTCGACCGATCATTGCTCCCAACCCCGGAGAATTCCCCATGGGACCCTCACACGACGCAACAGATTCTGGCTTATTGTACGACGTTGGCACGTTGGTTCTCGAAACGTCCGATTGCCAATGTTGTTCCTTCATGGGTTCTCCGCACTGCCTCGGCATAGAAGCGAAAAAAGTCGGATTAATCTGATGATGGGATTGGTCTTTGAGGGTGTTGCACTCTCAGGGTTGCCAAGTCACTCAAGTCATCCCATTGTCGTGGTAGGTCGGAAACAGGTTCCCCGCCTTCTCTGTCTATGAATGCGACGTTGTGTCCCATTGATGTAGAAGGTTTTGGGAATAACCTCATTTGCAGTCGCCTTACCCGTAGGCGCTCTCTCACAAGAGTCTTTAATATGACCGAGACAAAGACCATGGGCGCCGAGACGGTGCCAACCGCCAGCCATCACAATGACAACAATCCTGGGGAGGCCATCACTGCCATGCAAAATGAGCGCCAGATGAGCGTGAGGGATTCGTTTCGTTTCTGGCCGAAAGCCATTCTCTTCTCGTTCATCATCTCTCTAGCTATCATCATGGAGGTATGATGGCCCGTGGATCACTCAAGTGAAGCCGCGACTGACTATTGAAGGGCTACGATACCAACCTCATGAGCAACTTCTACGCCTTCCCAGCTTTCATGAAGCGGTACGGTGACCAAGTCGATGCTAATGGCGATCCTCTGGTGTCGGCTCGCTGGCAAACCATCATCAACAACGGCACTCAGGCTGGCTCAATCCTTGGTCTCATCCTCAATGGTATTATCACCGAGTGGATTGGCTATAAGAAAACCATGGTTGTCGCCATGACCGCCATGATCGGTGCTGTATTCATCCCATTCTTCTCCAACGGTCTTCCAATGTTCTTGGCCGGTGCCTTGATCCAGGGCATCCCGTGGGGTATCTTTCAGACTCTTGCCGTCACCTACGCGGCCGATATTTGCCCCATGGCCCTCCGAGGTTAGTAGTCTTGTTGTTCGTGTCTTTTGACGTTGCCCTACTAATCCGACTTGAAGGATACATGACGTCTTGGGTGTATGTTTGATCAATCTCACAACAGACCCACTAAAACCGTAGGCGTTGCTAACCATCATAGGAACATGTGCTGGGTCATTGGCCAGCTGATCAGCAGTGGAATGCTTCGTGGACTTCTGCAAATCGATAATCAATGGGGATACCGCATTCGTGAGACAACTCAATCCCATCCCTCCAAGAACAGACCGTTGACTCGAATCCAACTCAGCTTTCGCGATCCAGTGGGTCTGGCCCGTTCCTATCATCATCGGCACGCTCCTCGCCCCAGAAAGCCCGTGGTGGCTTGTCCGCCAGGACCGTCTCGAGGACGCCCGCGAAGCGATTCGCAAGCTGATCTCCCCGAAGAGTGACATTGATTTTGACCTCGACGCCCACATCGAGATGATGCGCTTGACAAACCAGTTCGAGATCGAGGTCAGTTCCGGCGCTCACTATTGGGACTGCTTCCGGGGCGTCGACCTCCGTCGTACCGAGATCGCGTGCATGGTCTGGCTGACGCAGTCCTTTTGCGGGGTGCCTTTCATGGGATATGGCACGCAGTTCATGATCAACGCTGGCCTCAGTTCGGAGAATGGATTCACGATGAGTCTGGTGCAGAATTGCATCGGTCTAATCGGTTGTATCATTACTTGGTACATCATGACTCACGTCGGTCGTCGCACTCTTTACCTGGCTGGTCTATCGGCCATGTTTGTGATCCTCGTTGTCATTGGTGGCATCGGCATTCCACAGGATGCGGCCGGGCTGCCTGCTAGGTCATGGGCCGTGGGAGCTCTCATCATCGTGATGCTCTTTTCCTTCCAGCTGAGCGTTGGTCCCTCCTGCTACACTCTCGTCGCGGAGATGCCGTCTACCCGACTTCGCGTCAAGACTGTTGCTCTCTCCCGCGCCTTTTACAACTGCGGAGGCTTCATCGTCAATGCACTGCAGCCGAAAATTGTGGGAAAGAATGACTGGAACTGGGGAGCTAGGGGAGGCTTCTTCTGGGCTGGCGTCACGGTACTCTTCCTTACCTGGACTTTCTTGCGTCTCCCGGAGCCCTTCGGTCTCACGTACTCTGAGATTGATCTTCTCTTTGAGCATCGCGTTGGCGCTCGCCACTTCTCGCAGGAAGCAGCCGACTCTCTCCGCCCGCAGCTTGAAGAAGTTGCCAACCGGCACGAGAAGCTGGCTGCTGCGGTTAGTCATCAGGAGGCATAGACACAATAAATCAGACGTCATTTCATCATCGAGGGCAGACTTGATCTGTGATTCATTGGCGAGTCCTGATCTACAATTCTTGAACCTAATCTTACATACCTTACTTAATAAACCAGATCTCTCATCGTATCTCACTCAGTGATGGGTGAAAACATGCTCGTAGTAAGTAACCTTTGACTTCCTAGCCAGCATGCGTTCACTGTTTTCAGCAAGACGGGTCTCATGACTGTTACCAAAGTTGATTCAAACAACTTGAAGACAGACATTTGGGGATGCTCATCCACCACCGCGAAACCTTTGCACCGCAAAAGTCGCGATCTATCCTAGTAGTACAACAATTTGCCTCCCCAAGACCCCGGAAAATAGGATACTAGCAGCAAAGACTGACTAAGGACCCAGGCTGATGCAGCCGTTGGCGCTGTCCTCCTCAAAATACCGCTGTAAACGATATCCTCATCAATACCATATGGCTGAAACCCTTTCTTTGTGACGTCACCCTGGCCTCCGATCAGAATACCAAGTGGTACTGATACTGAACGCTGACGTCGTTGGGCTGGGGCCCTCCCTGGGTCTCCAAGTCGTTGTTGTCGATTGACTAGGATACCTAGATGGTGCTGTATAAAGTCTCAGCACCCTTGAGCACATGTTAGGCTCGGGTAGGCTCACTTGGCATTGTAATCCGTAGTTACACCAAAGTTGTGAACGGCTTTCTCGGTGAAAGGGTTGCTGAGGAGGACAGGCTGTGCTGTCTTGGTATCGACATTGCCAAAGAGTTGAAGGGTATCCGGATCGACCGTTGCATCGCTGCCCAGGTTTGTGCCGGTTTTGGGAAATACTTGGTTCGTGCTAAAGTCACTACTCTCCAGGAAGACTAGCTGATACTTGAGTGATAGATTGAGAGGATTCTGAACGTCTTTCGAGAGACTGATTTGCAACGTCTTGAAGCCAACTGTCGACTCGACCATACCCGAGTTGGATGATGGGATTAGTTCAGCGCGGCGGAAGCCCATCTGTTTGATGAAGATTGGTGCACTCTTTGGCTGGGCACTTCAAGTACGGCCATGTTGTGAACCAACCTGGCTTTCACGGAAATATCAGATGGACGGAGCCGACAGCTGTCGATGACTTGAGACGAGTAAGGGATCCTTGCATAATTGACCATTCTTATCATGCATGTGCTCGTCGAGAGTTCCACAGTGCGTACCAAGCTGCTGCTGGTTTCGTCTCATGTCTCTACAGCACCGCTCAACCCTTCAGGTCAAACGCATTGGTAGTGAGATACGGTTACTTGCTCGCTTCCCCGCACTATTCACGCCTTTACATCCAGAAGAAATCGAGCTGGATATGATGTCACGCCAAGGCGTCGCGTCTGTTGTGATGGACGACCCGTAGACGGCAAAGATGGGAATCTCGTCTTCAAGCGGTCGTCGCGGTGGAGAGACTCGAGAAAGGGTTGCCATTGACAAGGTTGCGATTTCCCATCAAAGCGATGTATTCGGGAGTGGTATTTCCGCAAACTCTCTGTTATCTTTCGAAATGCTACTTGGCTGGATAAAAGTGTCTTTCGCGCCTCTTGACACCATCACCAAAGCTGTGTAATGGAATAGGACTAAGAGTCAACAAAGTTTCCAGCAGTGGTGATCGATAGGTGCTAAATCTGTTAACCACCCCGACACATGGGAACGGGGATGGGCATGGCCATGTGCAGGGGCTGATGCCGGCGCTGAACACAATCAGCCGTTGAAGCAAGCGGAGATGAACTTGAAGTCAGGTCGCTGTGGCCCAATTGCGGATTTGAGACGATTAATCGTGAACGAAGGCAGCGATGACGAGTGCACGGTTCCAAACCTGTAGGTTCCTTATCAGAGCATACGATTTATCGATAAGACAAAATTATCGCTGTCTTGGATCCTTATCGCCCAATAGTGGATCTAGGTGATCTCACTAAGGCGAGGTTAGCGATCTGGGCCGCTGACGCTAAGCTGTTGGCGTCTGGACCTATTCTTCGGGGCGGTCGCGGTTCACAAACAACATCCGATTCAGCACCTCAGGAACCTTGAACACGCTCTTCCTGTGGCTAACCTCGTCAATTGCTCCTCCCTGTTGAGCACCTCGCGATTCTTTTCGACCTTGGGATCCTCCGCCTGTCTGCTTTTCGAATCCCCAAACAAACGGCAGCGTCCACAGCTCGGCCGTTAAGCTTCCAAGCTTTGGTCTTCCCGAGCATCTTCTGAGACGCGTCTGTCCGAAGGGTCAAGCTTGGGCCTCGACAGTCACCTCGCCACAACCTCAAACTCAGCCTTTCTCAATCTCGCGACTTCACACGTTTCTGCCCATTGAACACCTGGAAGCTGCAGCCACTACAGCCTCTTCGTTCTTCGACCTGCGCCGCCGACATCGAGACTTGTCGAGCAAGTTTTGGTAGCGCGAACCCTGGTCTGGCACCTCTGGCCCACCGCGTCCTCACCGCAACCAACCCCTTCTACCACCGCGTCGCATAGAGACTAGAACCCGAAAAAGACTGCGCGGCTGTCCATCACTGTCAAATATCCGGATTTGACGAGGAAAGAGCGGTTGCTATCCCTCGTTCAGCAAAGTTTGGGAATTCCGAACGACTGGTAACTCTGCTCTGCTCGGTTGAGTTGAGTTGAGCAAGGGCTTGCAGTTCCAGACGCCACCATACGTCTGGGGCGCTACTTTTCTGGACCTCGCAACAAGCATATTTCTACCTCCGACATCTGAAAGTCAAGTGTTGGAATCATCTCTCGGATATCTTTTACCACGTCTGGCGTCAGTGTCGGATGATTGTCAGACGCGCCTAGGATATCAGCATATTACTACAAGTACCTGGCTGTCGGAAATCCACCCGGGACAGTCCAATGGGCCCACTCTAGGACATATTCAGTATGCCTACCACCCAGGTCACCCCAACGGAGGATGTTCTGCTGCAAGGGATTGCCGAGTCTCTTTTCAAAGCCCGAAAGGTCGTGGTCATTACGGGCGCAGGCATCAGTACCAATTCGGGCATTCCTGTAAGTTCTTATGCTGCAAAGGCTGCTCAACCCATGCTAATGATACCTACTAGGACTTCCGCAGCGAAAACGGGCTTTACTCCCTGATCCAAGCCCAGTTCGATGCCGCAAATCGGGTGGACGTTGTCGAACCGAGGGGTTTTGGGTCAGCTGATGTCAATCGCGAGGAACGAGAACCGCCTGCGAAACGGAGGAGACTTTCATTCGAGGATTCGGGCATTTGCCTAAGTGACGACTCGCAAGACTCACAAATTTCGACAGACGCGGAGAGGTTTAGGTCGAACGCAGTCGGCACACCTTCTCAAGCGTCCGTTTTGCAGGGCCACAGCTCAACCGTGGCAAGGTCTACCGGCCCCGTCACAAGAGCGAGGTCAAGGGAGTCCACCGTGGATGACAGGAGCGCGCGACAAAATATCCGTACCGATGATGCACTCATTACGGACGACGGAGCCATCTTCACCAGATCATCTATGGAGATCACGAGAGCTCAGTCTTCACCCCCGGACGAGGGGCCCCGGAAGGACCTGGATGCTATTAGATGTCTTGGCGCCTTGGAAGCTCACAGTAGCCCAGCACAGACCGACAGAGCTGCCCGCAGCTATCTTCGGAGGAGGGGAAGATCTGCAAGCCCTTGTGCCCAGCGAGCCAACGCTTATCAGGCGAGCTCTGCTGAGATGCGTAAGAGGTCTCTGCTGACATCTACCGTTGCCTCTGTGCCAGGGACTGAAAGTAATGAAGCAGTCATCTCAACTTCAGGTCCCAACCGGCCCAGTGTTACCCTCTCCAAGGCTGGTGTGCAGTTGGAGGAAGGGCATCACTCCTTTGACCCAACTTTAAAAACTTCCGTCCACATTACACCAAAAGCTTCGAGATTCTTCTTCAGCTCCTCGCCTCTGTCGTCGCCACCAAGCATATTTCCGCAAACACCCACTTTCCAAAGAGACACAGACCGCTTCACACGATCAACTCTACGACAGCAGCCAATGGGTTTCAGTTCCTCGCCATTGTCATCACCTCCGCCAGTCTTATTCGACCCCTTCAAGGAGCGGTCGTCATCAACCAGTAGGCAGGCATCGAGTGTGGCTAGCAGCGTAGCATCTTCGGAAACCGACGAAACCCCGCCGTCCTCGCAGCCTAGCAAGTCGATTTTGCCCAACATTAAAGGCAGAGATCTATTCGATGCCTCAATATGGGCGGATCCCTTGAGAACATCAGTGTTTTATACCTTCGCCACAACTCTCCGAGAGAAGATCAAAGATGTAGAGCCCACGGAATCTCATCATTTCATTGGTCATCTACGCAATCGTGGGAAATTGGTGCGATGCTATACGCAGAATATCGATCAAATTGAGGAGAAGGTTGGTCTTTCCACCTCACTTCAGGAAGGGCCGGGGCATCGGGGCCGCTTCTCTAGGAAATCTGTCGGGGCCGTCTTGGCGACGGCAGCAACGGGGAGCTCGTTATCAGAGCCTGTTTCCGCAACACCAGAAGCAAACGAGTCGAAAGACTTGGATGAATCACGAGGGTCCGGCAGTGGCGGGGTTGCCGAATCGGCCGACGCGACCGCCTCGGCCGAGCCACAGGCCCAGCAGCACGTCGACAAGAAGTCCAACGGCGTGGAATGTGTTTTTCTGCATGGATCACTGGAGTCTCTCAGGTGTTTCCTTTGCGGCAAGATTTGCGACTGGGATGAAGCTGACCGATCACACGAAACTCTCTCAGGGCGACAGCCGGAGTGCCCTTATTGTGCGGGAGCAACGGCTGCGCGGCAGGAGAGGGGCAAGAGAGCGTTGGGTGTGGGCAAGTTGAGACCAGACATCGTACTTTACGGCGAAGAACACCCGAACGCCCATCTCATTTCACCAATCGTCACCCATGACCTGGGACTCTCCCCGGACCTTCTCCTCATTCTCGGCACGTCGCTGAAGGTCCATGGCCTGAAGATCCTTGTTAGGGAGTTCGCCAAGACCATCCACAGCAGGGGTGGCAAAGTCGTCTTTGTCAACTTCACCAAGCCCCCAGAGAGTTCATGGGGGGATATTATCGACTACTGGGTCCAATGGGACTGCGATGCATGGGTATCTAACCTGAAGGAGAGAGTACCCTTGCTCTGGTTGCCGCCCGGCACAAAGTTACCCAAGAAGAAGAAGGAGAGCAACGAAAAGATGAGGAAACGCCAGAGCTCTGCGGATGAGAAGCCAAGGATAGAGGCTGTAAAACCATCCGCGACATCGTCCACGGATCTACCGCACGAGTCGCAATCGGAGACGACACTGAAGCCTGAAAAGTCTTGCAAGGCTTCTGAGTTTTGTACGGCTCAGAAGCCGGACAAACTAGTCAAGATCGAACGTCTGATGACACCACCGGAGATTGCTGCCCCCAAGAATACACCTCAGAGGCCAATGGCAGTTCGTGACGACAAGACGAATGCTGCTTGGGTGACATGGAAGGTGATGGCTGAACTTCGCCGTATTGTAGGCAGCATTCCTCCGACAACATCGGCATCCCCTGTGGCCCTCCGTGTTGAAAAGGCAAAGACCAGGCGACCAAAAAAGTCTGCATCGGCTGCTATATCGCGGCCATCTCCAATTCTCCCAGACCAGCCGGGGGAGAGTTTCCAGCGGAGACCAATTGTGGCAGAGATGAAGCAGGAGAATGGCCCACCGGAGCTGATCCTGAATGAAAGTGTTGGTGCGCAATTGGCCATGCCAGGCGCCGCGGAAAGCTCCATCTTTGCCGCTGTCAAAATCAATCCTCGGATGCGGAAACGAAAGACGATTGACGGCGAAGAGATTTTCGTGCCTGGCATGCTGCGTCCCGTCGCTGTTCGCCCTGCGTCACTTGCTAAAGCGCTCCCGCGGCCGACTCCACGACGAATCAAGTCAACACAAGTCAAAGAGAGGCCGGTCGTTGTGTCGCCCAAGATTCTCTCAGACATTCAACATCCATCTATGGACTCGCTCACGTTGCCACCTCTTCAAACGACCAATGCACCCGCCGCTTCGTTGTCGAAACCTCAACCAATGGAACCTCTTAGTTCCCCCGCGGGTCCATTGTCGGCCATCTCGTCTAATACGCAGACTCGCATCGACCCACGGATCGCAAACCCCTTCTTTCTGTCGGACCCCCTCCTGTTAAGACTGATCCAGGCGCCGGACTGGACCCCACCTCAAACCCATGGTTTCAAGCCGCCCAAAGTCGAAAGATAATCCAAGAAGGATGCAGATGCTGCCATGGCGTTGCAGGATCTTCGGAAAGCATAATTGTCTGGGCAACTGCAGCAAACACTCTCCGACTCGGAGTGAGAGAGCATTACATATAGTTTATGGATAAAGGAAGCGCTGAATTATACCCCGCGGTGGACTATCTTTGTCCACCGCACTCCCAGTCGAGATGTAAGCCATGATTCGTGATTCTTCACATACGTTCGACTTGTTCGCAACCCGTGACAGATGATCTCGCAAAGCCCGATGATATAGACGCCACGCCCATAGCCTTGCAGTAGAGCCATTGGGAACGGGCTGTGCGTGCAATCTGGTGTGCATTGTTCGAGAAAAACAATTGCCAGCTAGCAGATGCCAGAGCGCAAAAACATCCAAGCTAACTGGCGGGTCAGGACTTGCCTGGGCCTTGATCGTACCTTGACCAGGTCCATAGCCGAAAAAGAAAAAGAAAAGCTCTTCCGGAGCTGACTGTCAGTGTCGCAGGACCACGTGGAGGAGCTTCTGGAGCCGGGCGACAGCTCAAACTACCTGGCATTGAACCTTGTATGTCACCTGGTTGTCACTCTTTTGTCAAAGATAACAAATTGGCAATCAATTCCAACTTGATGGAGAAAGGCGCGCTAAGATGAATTTTAGTCTGTCTGGAGGCACCTAGCTGTCGATAGCTTGCAGGGCAGAAGGCGCCAATCTTGTTGCCCCATCGAAGACGACAAGACGGCCGGCCGTACGCGAGATCCGAACAGTTGGTATCTCCGCGATGGCGAACGAGCTAATCCACCAGGGGTCCCTGGTCCGTCAGGGTCCAAGGACCAGGCACGTCACAAGCCCTATAGCGCAATATGGTCTGTTGCAGCCCGTTCAGTTTGGATCGCAAAGCGGTAACGGGGAATGAGCCACCGTAGATAGACAGAGTAGACCTTGACGAGCTGTCCAAAGACCAAGGGCTCTGACAACGCCCGGATAGCAAAGGCGGGTCACGAGGCTGCGATCTCTAGGACTCATGTACGATGCGTATTCTCCGAGACGAGAACAACGTCCGTGCGATCGTGGTGCGGCTGAAGGTTGGCATAGAAGCCTGCAGGATTGCTGGAGTTGGTGAGACGGACCGGGCTGAGAGTGCAGTAGTCTCGGCCGGCGCACGTTCTGGCAGATTCCAGCTCCGCATCTGCAGCCTCTCTCTCTTCATGAGCATGAGCCAACAGCAAATTGTTTCGAGAGGCGAATGCCCCTTAGGCCGCTTCGTGCTTACTGGAGTTGGATGTAAAGAGGTCGAGAACCACAAATCATCTGGTTCGCAACCTTTACGAGGTATAAGTTTCCTTGAGCCTCTAATCGGGTTAAGTTTGCAGTGGGTCTGCCCGCTTGGATTGCCGAGCCTTGCAGATTTACCAGAAGCGGCCGAATTATCGTGCCATTGAGGAAAAGTGTCTGCCACGCCTTTTGGCCCTTGGGCGATGATTTTCTGAACACAGAGAACAAGTCGTCTTGAAGGTTTCGCCACGGGATACAGCTAGCCATGAGGTATCTCGAGCGTGCAGGCGGAAGGTACCGCTGGCATGAAAGAAGGTCCAGCTCGTGGGGGCCAGGCTAGACACCACGAGGCGAGTTTCTCCAAGCTTGCTTCTTTCCCCACCTGTCAAGAGCGGGAGACAGAAAATCGTCAGATGGCGCTGGCTGGAAACACTGCCGGCTATCCTGCTGAATGTGCCAGTGCGTGGTACACCATCACGAAGAGGTTCCCTTGGTGGGTCATCGGGCGGATATGAAGGTGGCCGTCACGGCTCGAGCTGTGCGCTATCGGAGCATCCGGTCTTCGAGTCAGTGGCAGAGAATTTCGGCTTGGTGCAGGTATCCCATTTCATCAAGTGGTCTATCCTAATCAGATTGAACTTGCCGGGATGCATGAGACATGGGACAAAAAGAAGTTCGTTTGAGAATAAGCAGCGGGCGAAGGAATAGCGGTGGCGCTTTTGAGGAAGCGTTAAAAGTTGAGGGTGTCGAGTGGTTGGTTATGAAGTGAGGTCGAGACGGTGTTGTTGATGATTGGTAAGGACGGGAGTTGTTGACCGAGAAAGAGTTGGTCGAGGACAAAACGTCATTCGCTCCGGAGCGGGAGGTGGACGGGTGGAGTGGTTGTGGTGGTGGGGCCCGCTAGAAGCACCGGACTTGCGCCCCGTCCTCGTCGGGTGGGTTCGGCAACACTGACAGGCAAGGAGTCAAGGACACCTCAGGGACTGGGGAAATTGCCGCTTACCTAAGGCACCGAGCTAGGCACCTGATATGCCGAGTTTGCTATCCAGGTTCTTCCCCATTTCTTCGGGCAGGAACCGCCTCGTGGGTGGCTCCTTAATGGCGTCGAGGTGTGGTCGGCTGCTTCACCGAGCTCTTTGCAGGCAGGGCAGGTCCAGATCGCAACTGCTCACCTTGGCTCCTCCATCTGAGCAAGGAGCGATCCCTGCCTGCCGTTGTACTCCATACTGCGCAATCCTTCCATTGACCTCACGGACCAGCTCGCAGCCAATCTTACCTCCCGGCTGTTCGAGTTCCGATCACTTTACGGAGTATTCAAACTTCAATTGCCATTGTCAGCAATGCTTCGCCAGAGTCACCTTGCGACTTCAACATGCCAGCTTCAGTACGCTTTTCAGCGACCTCTCAACCCCATGTCTACCGTAGCTTACCTGCCTCTGCCTAGTGCCAAGACCATTCCCCTTGCGAAGATTTTCTCAAGTTCCATCGCAGAACAAAACCAACATCACAAAGCATGGTGTCTTTTAGCTTCGGGAGCTCCTCTCTGAAAGCTCTATCCCCCTTCCGGCATCTCGCTCGTCTCTTCTGGGAAGGCTCCCTCGAGACAAACGAGCAAAATGCTCTCTGTACGTGCAGTACGGACGGAGTATGCCTCAGTGGAATTCCGTTGTGAGACGCCACGAGTCTCACCCGTCACTTCCTCTTTCAAACCCACGAGGTCAGACACCGTGTGGCCATGCTATGCCCAAGTCCAATCGTCCAAGTGGACTGACTTATACTGTCCTCGGCCAATCTAGAGCCACGGGGACACCTGCATCAAGTTGCCGGCTATCCAGCTACGGCGCTTGGGTATCTCGTCATTGCGAGTCCGGATAACAACGTCCGGTGTAACGCGAGACAAGTGAGCTTGGGGAAATAAAGGAAATGTCTCTGCTATCCCGTCCTCTAACGGTCTGGGGATACCTTAGTCGATGCTTGACGCCTTGGTGCACTCTTCGACAAAGAGGAAGCAATCCAAATGCATCCAGAGTCACGTCTTGCCGCGTGTTGGGCGTCGCACGCGGCAAAGACGTGGTCATATCGTAAAGTCATGCCCACTCCCCCCCCCC
>NW_019173213.1:0-24741 GCF_001831195.1 Colletotrichum orchidophilum | reverse complement strand
TATGGGTTGAAAAGGAACTATATTGACAGAAATAACATCGCTGCGGCGCGTCTGGCGGGCTTGGAAAGAGATCTCAATCTCGACCCCAACTCGAATCAGTTCCAGACGGCTGTGAGCATCTTGTTCGATCCTCTCTAGTGCTCTCACCAAGAACCGACATGGAATTCTGTGGCACAGAGAAACAAAGTTGGTCTCATCCCCAGTTGACCAAAGCAGTCACCCGCCACCGTTCGTTCTTTTCTTCGCGAATCAGGTGGGTACACCGTCGTGGCGGAGGCTATCCCGTCCGAACGGTATACAACGATACGGATACGCCTTGCTCAGTTTCGGTCGGCTTTCCAACGGCAGACTTTGCATCTGCGTCTTCTCTTCCTCGATTCATACCCGCCGAGGGTTTTTTCCCCTGCCCTCCCACCCAAATTCCATTCGGTACAAGCTGAACACAATACTTTCACCTCGTAACTCAAAGTGGCCCACTCGGCCAACCAGGCGGTCACCTTCGTGTTGCTGCCGCTGAGTGGCTTCACTACCCCGGCAGAGCCCATGCAACCAACAACTTGCAAGTCGAGCTATGCTCGGCGTCCCTGCCCAGTATTTGCGGTCTGCCAGACGTGCCTAGCAGCTGCAGCTGCGAACGCACACTATGGCAAAGCTCTAGCTCAAGCTTAACAATCCGGATCATAATGCCCCGGTCTGGTATCTGTATCCGACCCGCCCTAGTCAAGGCCAATTTACTAGTGGTGAGTAGACGACGAGGGAGCTAGAGCTGTCCCGGGCCTGAACACGGAGCTGGACCTGAAATTAGGACAGCAAGGCAAACATGCTATTGAAGAATGGCGATTGGAAGAAATCAACCCTTTCCTAGACCGAGATCTAGGCCAGTCTGGTCACCACTAATCGCTTCATCAATTGCCTGATGATGTGATCTGACTTCGTGACCCTAGCTCCCCCCCTCCCTTTCCGATGCTTAGGGTACCTACCCCAGCTTTGCGTGCCTCATCTCGTCGACTCGTTTGCCGCCAAGCCACCGGCCTGGGTTTAGTAGGTCATGCCGATGGAAATCGGAGGACGCGTAGTAAGTAACATCGACAGCGAGTCTCAGTCTCAGTATGGTGTAATCGAGTCACAAGCATCAGAGGCAACTGAAGCCGGCAGCGTACAAACTCTGGCAGCACAGGTGGCATGCTGGGGACGTACAAGTGTGCCATCGTTCATGCACATACCAGTGAAGGGAGAAAGAGAGAGAGAGAGAGAGGGAGGGAAACGTGTCTACGACCAGTCCTGCCATCTCTGCCTGACGATGCTGACCATTCGCTCGCAGCAGCAGACTCGCACCGCTCATGCCACTGTTCCAAACCTGGCCCTGGACCCGACTTGCTACTGGGCAATTGATATGTGGCTCCCCAAAAGATGCCCACCGATGCCCACAATGGACACTAGTAATGCATGCACCTCACAGACCATCCGCCCGCTATCCCTCCCTTCACCAAGTCGGATCCCTCGCCCAGCAAGGTGCTGACCGAACCTTTAGATGCCGTGATGCCTGCCAGAACGGCTGGGGTTCGGAGGGTCCAGGTTTGCACCGTTCGTGCCTTGCCTGTGGGCTCTATCTACTTGCGCCTGAGGCACAAGAAGAGATCCAGACATGGGATGACGATAGAGAGCCGCTAAGGCAGTACCGGGACGACACCCCACTCGGCGCCGGCCCCATCGCCCAATCGGAGGTATCCAGACGGTACCCACCAATGACTACCGCCCACATTCTCCAACCACCTCTCGGCCATTCGACCCCTCCATCTCTTCTCCAAATCGCCGTCCTCACCTTATCCGAGCCACCGCCGAACCTCTGTCGGTGGTGGTTGGTTGTTGGATTTTGTTGACATGCGAAATTTTCAGCAAAGAGAATCGGGACAGGGACAGAGGGGACATGAAAGAAAATACTTTCATCATGCCTGCTCTCCCTGCAGCAGCTGCATAATGCTCATCCGGCCCATTCTCGCGACCGGTGACCGCGGCCCGCGCTGCAAACAGGGTCGGCTTTGGTTCTCGCCAAATAACATCCGCATCACCTCAACATCACGAGACGAGACGCCCGGACCAGTTCGTTCGACGTCATTGAGCTATTTGTGATCAAATTCGCAGACGACCGCCAAATGTGGGCTTACAAAACATCTGTCCAGCAAAGAGTCGTCTCAAGTTCAAGTGTTCTATTTCGATGACGGCTTCGAAGATTGTTTGTAGCACAATCTTCGGTTTCGGCCGTATGTACATGGAACGACGTGCTGCGGACATAGGGTAGCGTACCACAACGCAAGCAGTCATGTCTCAACCCGTCTCTTTGCCGAGCCGCTGTCTCACCGGCCTCGTGCCAGATCCAGTCTTCCGGGGCGGCTCCGCAAGAGGCTCGCTCGCATGAGATTTCTGTCGCTTCTTCCCTCCCGAAACAAAGTATTGAGCATGCCGCACCATGTGAGTTCCCGGCCGCGACAACACGGCCCCGTTCAAACTTGCATTGGTCCAGTTTTATCCGGGGGCTTGTTCGGTCTTCGCCATCCCGTCAGAAGCCGCTGCCGTTCCGGAACGGCAAGAGTACCCATTCTTGTGATGTGCTTCTATGGTTGGACACCCTCGGAGCCTGGCCGTCGAATTGACCGGAACGGCCAGCGGTCAAATTTGAGAGGATCAGTGGCCGGCAACAAATCAGGCAAGCGCCCAGCCGACAAACTGATTGCTTTTTCACGCCCCTATGCCGACTTGCTTTTTCCTCTGCTTTCGTCACCTTCTCGGGTATGTTGTCGCTTGCCATGACCGAACCACTACTTTCTTGGTAATTAGTTGAGAGTTCAAACGGTCACAAGCAAGAGGTCTCAAAATTCACTGTGGAATTCACAACTTCGTTGTCCACGCATTCTTCTACTGATAATATCAACACTGCGGCACTTTTGTATCCCGGCTGACCGGCGTTTCCAGAATCTCCAGCTTCAGCAGCGAGAAGGACAGCGAGGAAGAAGGCTACAGCTCATCTCATGACTTGACACAATCTCACCGTGCCGTTAATTTGGTTGAGCTATATAAAGAAGAGATACCTCACGGGCTCCCGAGTAACGCAGAGAATAGGCTGTCTAGTGTCGACAACTTGCCTGTGCCGTCACACTGCATGAGAAGGGAGTGACGAGACGCCTCGATTCCCGCTATCTGTCCCCCACGCCCGGGTGAAAGCAAACACGACGTGAAATTGGCGTGGTCCAATCGGATGCCTCCCCGCCCCTCGATGTTGCTCGTCTTGCACTCACGATGATCCAAATATATCCTCCTCATTGCCAAGAGCTAGCGGGAGACAATCCAAGCACACTGCCTCGGAAAAAGGATGTTTGGAAAATGGCAATTCGTACAGACAAGGCTATATACTCCCAGTCCTTACGGATTTCATACACTGCAGTGTGACATGTCTGCGATAAATGTCATGGAAGAGCGTGGGGGGCTCGAGGCATTTGGAGATGAGAGTCTGGGACGGTCCTGTTTCAATGGACTCATTCATCCAGCGGAGGCAGCGATTTTGTTTGTCCTCGAGAGTTTTCCAAAGTTGTGAGTCTACTGTGGCTCGTTTGTGTAGCTCGGGTGGAGCGTACCTAAGAACCGCGGGAGGGCGTTTGTCAGAAGCGCCCTGCTGCCTCGTTGTGTTGACCGCTCCACTCGAAGCACGGAGGAGAATCGCTAAACAAGACACAAAACGAGGCGTTCCTCTCCCGCATGCCTGGAACGAATGCTGGGGCGGTTGTCTTGATCATGGCCGGACTGGTAGTGCCACGGGATAGTCGACTTTGCACGGAGGAGAACTAAAGAGGCCTCGAAATGCTCAAAGGCGCGCTACTGACTTGCAAGACCACCTCACGGCATAGCAACGGAGTTCGGCATCAAATTTGGCTTCCTTGGGGTTACATGTTGCCACGATTTGCCTTGCCAACGCTGTCAACTTCTTGGTCACTGGCGGCAGATACCTCGACAACGTGATATATACCCACATCATCAATTTCCCTTCAATGGTCCTTTCAAAGGGAATCAAAATTAAGTTCCCACCACATGAGCCCGACTTTCCAGTTCGAAACACGATTTGAGCACTATGACGCACAGTCAAGCCTTGATTTAGCTCGGCTGTGCCCGTGTAACGGCCCGCGGAGGGGGAAGGATGGATGTGGGAAGAAGAAAAAGAAACGACGAGACAAGAATAAGCAAAAGTGGCCCTTCAGCCACGAACTCGCGCTTTTATGATGACTGTCCAATGGATTGCAACAATGAATACAATGACACAAATGACACACACACACACAGCGCATTTTCGGAAGAAAGGTCCCTTTGCCACGTTCTTCCCACGTTTCAGATAGATTTTGGCCCTGCCAAGCCCTTCAACTGCCGAAATTGATGGACAATGATGTTGTTGTTGTGGTAAAGTCAAAAAAGCCACTATGCCCTCCGTTTCAACACCCCCATCCCGGCGAAAAGGACCAGTATTTTGTAGATAGAGAGAGATGTATTGGAGAAGCGGAATCGAACGGGGACTAAGACAAATTGCTGCACAGGCAGAATGAATATGGTAGCAATTGTCGTCCCACCACTTCCAACCACCCCTGACGTCGTTCTGGTCTTAGTGCTGCAACGTCGGGGCATGGAAAGAAGGACCGGTATTGCTTGTCTTCTATCATACCACTCGGCTAGACACAATACAACAGTTTAACAATCTTGTTCGCGAAGCCGTAGGAGAGGCGAGAGAAGGTTATGGTTTCACTACCACCCCAGCAGATGCGGAAGAGATCATTAGACCCTTACCGAGGTGATCTAATCTGCCTTACGAGGGACGCGTCGCATTCCTGGTGGCCAGTTTGGACCTTCTCTCGGTCGTCGTCCGGGTCCCCCGCAGAGAAGCGTAATTTGTCGAAGCGAATCTGGCTGTCTGGCTCTCTGCTGCCCGGCTTCCTAGGATGATTGAAGAGGCACAGAAAGTGAATGTAGTGCCTCGATGTGTTTACTTGATCGTCCTTCATACGTAAATGGACTACCTTTTCCTGATGTTAGCATTCCCTCATACTCGCTTGGAAGCCTATGGTACAAATCACATAAACAACTCCAGGTTCATCTCACAGGAATGGTGCATCTCGTCTCTTGGTTACATCTTACCAACGAGGAAGTGTGATTCCTAACCCCAAAGACACACAGTGGAAGAACCCACTATGGATGAGCACCAGGATTAGCATCGAAGTGGACGATTGAGCAAGGGGAAAACAATATGGAACGGTTGACCTTGAGCGCTGGAGGCCCGGTTTGGGCCTGCTCCTCCGTGCAGAGTCGCCTTCCGAAGGGCAGACGCCCCCCCTCCGTTCCCCCGCGGTGCACGTGGTTCCCTTCCGGACGCCCGGGCCTCCGAGCTAGGGCAACGACATTCACGGAGAGAACACCGCCTGCCTGCCTACATGTGTATGTCGATGCGACGCGATCTTACGTCGCGTATTTCTTTGGCGATTTCTAGGTTACTACATGTATTCATGAATGGTGGTGCCCCGATCGTGTCTGAGTCAGGTCCATTGCCGGAATATGAGCACCACCGGGTAGAGTCGAATGTTGCCGTGACAAGGTTGGATTTCGGATCTGGGAATGGCACACACTAGAAGGGGGCTGGGCCCTTTTTTTTTCTTCCGGGCTTATTGATATTTGGACGTGATATCCGTAGATGCTCAGCCTAAACAGCTGCTCAGATTAAAGGGCGATTTATCAGACGATGCTATTTTACGTCCGTAAAGCATGCCGACGACCACTTCAGTGACATCCACCTCGCCTTTTATTCGTCTTTTCCCTTACCCTCTCTCCCCACACGGGACCTCTCTGCCTTTACAGCTGGTTTGCCTCTTTCGGACGTTAGGCTGACAGACAGCCCTCTCTTCCATCGGGCATGCCGTGTCGTTGGGCAGCCAGCCTCTTGATGTATGCAGCTCTGCAGATCTGCCGCTCTGCGCCCTGCTTCTGGTCTTACACTTGACATTGACGTCTACGGGGTTTCCTTCTCCCACGGGTTGTGAGACATGGGGCCATTCTTTTTTCCTTAGGAATTATACGAGAAATGGGACCCTGCATGAAGGTTGCAGGCACAACATGGTTTAGTTTTCTTTCTTGCGGGTGAGAGTGGGGAGGTCTTGGAGCGGGTGGGATGGGGGAGGATGCTATATTGGGACCAAGCTTTTCCGGTGGACGACAACGCTCTATTGCTTCTATTTATGTGTGTGTGTGTGTGTGTGTGTGTGTGTGTGGATGGAGCTATCTTAGATGGTGTGATGTGTCTTGGGTGCTTGGCGAAGCCCTTTTCGCGCGTAACCTGGGAAGTAGTGTGATGAAAAAGAAGCTTTTCTCTACCTGACAAGTACCTGGATGAACCGTCTTCTTGGCATTCCAAGGAAGACGGGAGCTAAGGCATCGAGATCTGTCTTCTTCTTAACTTCATATTATTAAGATGGTACTTTTCAGACAGCATTGGTAGTCCGTATATGTTGGTCGGAAACACGCTGTGTCGCTTCAAAGTCAAACCCAATTCTTCCGTATTTACTAATTGGTGTTCTTGATTGAGAACCTACCACATGTGCTTCACTATCTAAACATATCAGACATGACGCGAGTCGCCCTACACCGCGGGATAGGTAATGCAGCTGTCCATGCCATATTAACGTTTCTGACCTGTTTGATTAAAGACTGATGATCTGCTGCATCTTGCGATATTCTGATAGGCAAGTGGTAGGATTTCTGGGTTTGTAGAGAGACTACCACAATTCATGCCACCTCCATGCCCGTAGAGTCGCTGGAGCAGAATTCTGTCCGAACCAGTGCCGTCGATGCAAGAGGTGACAACCGCGAAGTCGCTACGTCGTATATCAAGAAAGACTAAACACCTATATTTCGCCGTCTTTCTCTGTATGAGTATTCAACTCGATTGTACTAGAGAAGATGATGGGCAGGTACGCCTGAAGGGTAGTAGGGGACCGTTCCGACACGGAGGAAAGCTCAGTTATACTTCTGTAGTGACTGATATTTTTATACGCCAAGTGTCAATTCTATGCGAATTATTTTAAGCCTCCTCTTCGAAAAGCAGTCTGATTTTTTTTTACCGCTGACAAGCAGCCTGTTTCTATAGTTGCCATTTGTTCAAGAAGTCATCTACTTTGCTCCTCGTGCCAGATTGTTCTATTAGCCCATGTGTGCCTTGTACATACTTGAGACCAAGTAAACAAAGCAATTAAGTATCCAGATATTTTGGCTCATGCTGGTTGGGCATTTATAATCCATCTGCATGTTCCCACCTGAGCCAAACTCACTGACAGGATTCCCATTCTGTAAGTCCCCATTGTCCTCATGATATTTGCACCAAGTAAGGAAAGAAAAGTTCGGGAAGAGAGTTTGGCCTGTAAACTGAGAGAACCCCTGAGGCAATGAAACCAAGTCATCCCCAAGAATTCCTTCGGAGAATATAACATGCTGCTTTGCTGCCAGCCAACTCATTCATCTCTCGAATTAATATTACACTATCTCTGCCCTCCTATTGTCATTATCGAGGGCTTACATCTGCTTGGCCACAATATACCATACCGTTCGTTGCTAATACACGGTTCCCAAGAGGATAACAGAGCTTTGATCTTTTGAATCGTACTGACTTCGTCGTTTCAGATTTCGCTCCTCGACACATGTGCACCGGAAACCATGTTCCGCAACCCTAGAACATCTCATCACCTCCTTCCTCAAGCTCCCAACCGCCTCGCAACCTCCTCGAACCCGCCCTCCCCTTCCTTCACCCAGATATCAACCCACCCCTTCGCATCCTCATACCTCTCGCTCCCCACCTCCCAATCCTCCTCCAACGGCCTCTCCACATAAACAGTCCTCATCCCCCGTCCCCGCGCAGCCGCCAAATCCCCCAAATGCGCCGCCACCATCGCAACCTCCCTCGCCTTGCCCCCCGCTCCACCAACCAAAACCTCCACCGCGCCGTCGTAGACTGCGGGATTAGGCTTATACACCCTCCAATCCTCCGCCGACAGGATCCGCCGGAACCCGAGCCCGCCAAACGCATCGAGGTCCCCCAGCAGCGCCTTGTTCCCGTTGCTCAGCGTCGACGTGACAAATTTCCCGCCCAACCTGCGCAGGCCCGCGGCCGAATCCGCCCACGGCCGGAGACGGTGCCACGCGAGGCTCAGATGGCGGACTTCGTCGTCAGAGTACACCCCCGCCAGCCCCCGACCCTCCAGCAGGGCGACGAGGCTGTCGTGGTGGTGCGTGTCAATGTCCTTCCAGGGCGTCTCGCCGGGGACGTAGCCCCGGGTGAAGCGCATGTACGACGTCCGCCACTCCTGCGCGAAGGCGGACCAGTCTACGGCCGCGAGCGTCTCCAGCTTCTCCTTCTCCTCCCCGGTGGTTGTGTTGGTGGAGGAGTCGAGCTTGGCCCTTGCGCGGGCCGTGAGTTCCTCGACTACCGAGGAACGCCAATCTACGACCGTGCCGAAGACGTCGAACGTTAGGGCTTTGAGGTCGCGGAGGTTCTCCGCTTTGATATTAGGGAGGTCGCCTGCTATTCCAGACATGGTATCGATTTTGCGGGTTGATGTTGGTTGGGTGTGTTCTTTTTGCTTCTCTCGATTGCTGGAATCTTTGCGTACGTACGGAAACGGTAAACTGCAAAAGGAAAATCCAACTGTCCAAGGTTGAAGTGTATGTCCGCGAGGATGAGAGTTCTAGAGGAGGGAATGCCCGATGAAGTGTAGTATAAAGAGCATAAAGGAATCATTGGTATCATCGAGGCGGGGTCGGATTGCTGACTGATCCATCCCGAACCCCGCCTGCTCGTCTCGGGCCCGGGAGGGGCCGCGGTAAGGCAAACTCCGCCCGGGGCAGCCCGGCAACGCCCGACGTCCTGGGGACGTTGTCTGTGCAGTGAGCGTTATTAACCCGCACTCTCGGTTGAGTAATCTGAGGTACATGGGGGGATTGGGGGTGTTTTAGAAGTTTGGGTTTTTGATCATTAAAAGTAATCACCAGCAGCCACGGAAATGACCGCCTCGGAGACGTCAACAATGATCTGAACCCGAATTGACGAGAGCCTCTGGCCTCGGCAATGACAAGGTAAACGCCCAGAGGCGTCTGCTTACTTTAGCAAGAAACAATTGCAGTACAGATCAGTGCAACTCAATCCCACGGAATGCGTCACGTCTACCTTCTTCCAGGCCAAGCCCGCCCGCCGTGTATCTACTTCGAATAATGACTGATGCCGAGCCTCGGTCAGAAACAGGCAAAGCAATGAAACATATCACAACATTACCTCTGTCTCTATCTGTCTGTCGTGTATGAGGGTAGTCTGAAACAAACAGCTCGACGTTCAAACACTTTGATAACCCAAGCCGCCCTTCTGGCATCACAGACAGCAGACACTATCTCACGGGAATGCCACCCTCAACTCGCGTGACGTCTTTATCCAATTTAGTGCTGGACAGGAAAGCATTCCCAGCATCACCGCGCGCGATCGGAAATAATCTCAAAATCCCGGCAGCCCAATCTCGGTATTGCTCAAACCCTACCCACACGACCTTTTTCCCGGGCCCCCCGGGGGGGGGGGGATGGTATAAAACACTCCGCTTGCCTGCCCTCCAGTTCTCCATTTCGTTTCTACGGAAGCGTTGTTTCATGCTCGCAATGACGTCCGGATGGGTGGAGCGCTTGGCTCAGCTTCTTCAGGGGATAAGATGAGAGCCTCATCTCTAGGAGCCAGGTCATTGGTACTGCGCCTCTCTTGAGCTGGGGCTGTGTACTCGTCGTCGGTTTGTTTGTTTGTTCTTAATCTCCGTACCAGGTTTTTGGAGACTACGCGGTGGGATTTAAAAGGGGAGTCTGCTTGTAATTGTTCATAGAAGAAGGCGAGATGGGGTTGAGAGGGTGAGAGGACCGAATCCCCTTTTGTCAACCCCGTACGGATATTATCACCAAGACTTAGGCGAAGTTCATATCAAATATTTGAGTTCGGAGACGCATCGTATGCCCAACCCGATTCGCGAGAGACGGAGATGTTTCTCACCGATATCTTTATGCTCACTTGGCCTGGAAACAACATTGAGAGATGAGCCCAGCGTGGCCTAGCATGGTCAAGCTACATAGCCTGGAACATGGGCAACTGCGGAGACATATTTTCGAATCCGTCTCGTGACGTGTAAGCCAGAATTGTACCGACTTAGGAATAAGCTAGTTTGCGAAACATACCCACTATCATTGTGATCATGTTTGCTTAGCTCATTGATGGAGCTGTACTCTTGCTTCGTGCCGCTACAGTCCCATACGGCTCGACTGATGGACGATCATGGACGAGCCGCCGAGACCTCGGCTCGTTCGCAGACGGCAATGCGGAACGTGGATTCAACCCCTTTGACCGCGCACTCGTGTCTGAGTCAGTAGTAGAGCCCGAGACCGAACGCTCTTTTGCATATCAAATACCGGCACAAAGCTCGCATCCCGATGAACATGTTTTACCCGTGGCTATCGGAGTTTCGGACATGACCGCCTTATCCTCGCAGAAGTCAGGCTCGCGGAAAGGCCTCCGCTGTTCTGGCTTCCCATTATCGCGACGAGCTCACTCAGTCTCGAAGTCCTGGCTGCGGCTCGTTGCTCTGTCTGCCGTCCCACGCTCGTCCTCGCATGCCTATTGTCACCCGACGCCATTCTCTGACGTTTCGCAAGGAAAACTCGACCGCTCAAAGGTTCAGCGACGATGATGAACGAGGAATCGCTCTCGCAGACGGACCGTCTGGGAAAAACACAACGTCTTCGTCATCTCGGCTTGCCTTACCGGATGATGGATCCCGTCGAGGCATGTCCTTTGGCACTGTCGCAATGCTGGAGTGCAGCACGCCGACCTCGCCGGCTCAGGATATTTGCCGTTGGACAGGGGGCACCAAGGACCAGGGGGCACGGTGGACGGAGTTGCTAAATACGCACTGACGGCGTTCGCGGCTGCTCAGATCAAGGGGAAATCTTGGTCGTGGACGAACACGGCCGCCATCCCGCAGATGCACGCGGCGTTCGATTCCCCATGCTTTCGATTACGGGAGGCTAGATAGATACCAAGTAGTTAGTACGGACAGGGACATACAGCCATAAAGACGATGTGTTGTGGATTGCATTGCCCACGTGGCAGAGTATTCAAAATAGCAGAACTAGAAACAGAGATTCCCGGCCAGATGGGTTTTGGCAGAAGAAAATGAGATGGATCACTGATGGGGGCGAGCATGGTTGGCCAAGAGATGAAGCTGCTTTGGGAAGCCGCGGGAAATGACCTCTCCATCTTTCGCGCAAAGTTTTTGACTGCCTCGTATGATGCGGGTGGGAGATGATGCTGCCGTATAATTGATGGGGCGAGAGCGAATGTGTTCCGCTGACGCAACCCTCTTGTGCCTCCTCACATTTCGCAGGCGTGTTTCGATAAATGAAGGTCGCTTCTCAGTCGTGACGATAAATTAAACTCTCGAGTCTTATTCGTTAGGGCCGAGGTTCTCAGCTTGCTGTGAGTCTTGATTGAGTTCTGCGCTATGTTCGACGGTCGCACAAAGTACAACCTTGCAATCATACCCATCCTGTTTTCCACCCTAGTCTGCTGCTGCATACCATAGTAGAGACGCATATCACTCATGCGCGGAAGATTAAATCCCCTGATGCTGCATTGAGGTTGATCACGTCAAGCAATTGTGCATTCACTGAGGCCTGTCACAACTGGTTGTGATAGAGCTATATATGCTCCGCTTTACTATGAGAACGGGGCCAACCGTTACTATACTTGGTATGGCTTGACCCAGGCCGGCGAAGGGAATTTAACGTGGGCTCGTCTGCTATCCCGCGCTTTTCCGGCTGGCGAGGCTCTGGAGGTGGTTGTTATGATGCTCAAAAGCCTCTGCCGTTTTCTCCGAAATATCAGGAGCGCGGGTGGCGTTTGGTCGTTGTAAAAAGACAGATGGTAGCACAGGCTAAAAGACGGGCCAGGCACGCTCCGTAACACCAGGACAAATTGCTTTTGGGCCGTGGTTCGTTGACTAATAAACGGCAGTTTGATCTATTTCGCAGCGGGTCTCGTGGCGTTGTGCCCAATATCTTGAAAGCCAGATGGCCCGTTGCAGCCTTGGAAGCCTGGTATCATCGAGTCACGAGCGACCGTCGTTTCTCAAGGAGACCGCGTTCGTCCGACCGGGCAGCGCCGCAGATCCTGCGTGTTGGTTCGTGGCCATGGGTAGATTTACTAGATTGCGGTGAGCAGCGACACCGGGGAAGACATCCGGATGAAGAGAATGCGTGATGACTTGAAGCTGCGTGTTTGCTCTACGAGTTTGGGAGGACCGTCTCCACTCTCCGCAATGTTTGGTGTCGCTAGACGTGCTGGCGCCATCTGCAGAATGCATGTTCCCTGTGCCTGGTAGTTGGGGTAGCAGAACCCTGAATTGAGTTGGGACTTGTGAGTTGGGCGCGCCGGGAGGCATTCCAAAACATCCGGGCTGACACCAAGACGACCGAAGTGGCCGGGTGGCCTATTAGTGCAAGCCTCTCGCACGGGAAATTGCTTTTTTTTTCTTTTTTTTGTGCCATGCTCGTCTGTTGGAGATTTGAGAATCAGAGGACTGGTTACTCCTTGGCAAACGGCAACGGCGGAACTTGAACATCGCGGGATCGGACGAAGGTCCAATGCTGACGAGACGAAGGCAGCTACCAACTAGAGACCGGCGAACTTGACGGTTCGTGAGGGGAAAGCCTTGGTTGCTATATGTTGGGCGCCTGATTATGGTCCCTACAGACGCCGATTCCAAATCTGATTAGTGCAAGGAACTCGGGCAGGATCGTAATTGAGATTGTTAGGAGGGCGCGAACCGATGCATCGGCGCCGGAGGCTTGCCCTTACCAGCCTGCCGAATGGTGTATTTGCAGGGCTGTCTGGACTGGGGATCCAATCTTGCTTGCACGGTCTTGGTCTCCTTGTTGGGAAAGGAGGTCATTAAAGTTTGGAAGAACTTCGTGAGCGACCCAGAAGTGTAGTCGGATATCGAGCTGCATCCCGCATTCTTGGGACGTCTAGGGCCAGCGCATGGCGTCAAGTTGTCTGCAACTGACTCTTGGAGCTTGCCTTATGGATTCAACAACACAATGGCGAGGAAGATGGCTATGCGAACCGATCACCAGAGACCGCTACGTGTAGGCAGAATATCAAGAGCTGTGAATACGCCTAGGCCCCCTGCGCAATCTAGACAAGCTCATCTTGAATAGATGGGGGAGTTCGTCAGTCGTGCGAACAGACAATGGGATCCTGATATGATCCGCTTCCCATGGTAATATCTGGAGGGTTATGCTAAGTCGGGGGAGCTACCGCGATAGGAGCCAATGACCGAAATCGAGAACATTTTGCTCGAGGGGTGAGGGGGTTTACATCCATCCGTCTTCATGATTGTCAATGGTGAAAGAGCGAGCACATTGATTTGCCTGAGATTGCGAAGCCTTGGACTGCAAAGCGGGCCAGCGGGCCAGCGGCACAGCAAATGCTGCGTGCATGTGCGAATGCAGCTTGCAAGGCAGGCACAGATTTAACGTCCAACAGCCTCCGCTGTGATTCCGTGGCTGGGACTGTGCCTTTGACTTGCATCTATTGCCTGCCCTGACGACTCATCTCTTGTCGGATGGTAAACCGTTTGATGAGGCATCTTGTAAGAAAAGCCTCGTCTCAGCTCCTTCCTACTTGATCGGCGCGCCCGTGATGGCGGTCGTGGAACGTTGAAAGGAAGGTGGCAAACGTTACTAGTATCATCGCTTGAGGTGTGTGAGGTTGATGGAGTTGTGATATGGTGTCATGAGCTAAGTCTCGGCGGCTTATGGTCGAACATATAAAAAATTCTAATCGAAGGGAACCCGGTGTGTTTCTGCTCAGACAGCGGTCGAATCGATTGTGTTCTTCAATCTCGCCATGACATTAATACAATGGAGGCTCTGACCTCTACAAGGCACGGCTGACCGGGAACCGGCAGTTCGAGGGGTTGAGGGAGCCGAAGGTTATTGATTGGGGGGCCCATGGTCAATGATGTTCAAGATGCTGCTTTTGGGCACCGCAGGGGCCTCTTGTGCACAGCCCTTTGAAAGATTGACAGTCGGCACATATTGTGGGTTACGCCAGACATTGACAGGGCCGAGGGTCTTGCTGTCAAGCGATTCAGTCTAGGACCCCTGACGCTGCGATTCTTGGGACGAATGACTGGGAGTAAATGAGGCAGCGGGGAACGAAGACACTGTCAATGTATCGGGATAAGAAAGGAGATGATGCGACCAAGAGACATTTTCACACGAGAGGCTGCCTCGTGTATTGTTGGAAGGCGAATCAAGAGCGCAGACGGTGTTGCGCAAGGCGAGACATGCGCAGAGTGAGTCGCTGTAGCTAGGACGGTAACCCGTTGTCGAAAAGGTTAGAGAGGTTCCTCAGTTTTTATGCAAGGTTGCACATGTAAATAAAGTCAAGAGACTCGAGAGGCTGAAGGGGAAATTGCGCTGACATTGACTCGAGGGAAGACGAGAGGAGAAGCGAGGATACGATAACGGCGAGTGACGGCGGGTGATGAGAAGTGCGATCAGCGCAGGCAGGAAATTGCGGGCTTCATGTTGGAGAAGTTCCATTCCCATTCGGCCGTGATGTTGGAACTCGGAAGTCCTCGAGATAAGTGGTAAGGTAAGGAACCTTAGTAAAGACGGGATGGATGGTGTGCGACCAAGAGTCCTTGCCCTTCTGTGGTCTACCAGGACCCCTGACGTGCCCTGGAAGGAGCTCCCCTGTCTACCTAGCGTTCTTTCCTGCCCAAATGGCTTGTCTCCACCCATGGCTCCCCAAAGGGGCGTTAGCGGGGATTCCGGTAGGTTCCAATGGAACTGAGGGAAGTGATGGTATCCCCGGTCGTGCCTTTCCGGATGTCTATGAATCCTTCCTGTTGGAGCGCAGACGTCAGGGATTCCAATTGTTGGAGCAATTTGGAGGTGCAAAAGGCTTTTCTGGCTTTGCATGCCTCGAGATCGCGACCATTGGTTAGCAATCTAGGTTCATCCCCTCTTGCGCCGTTTCACCCGGCGGTTTTGTTTCTCGTCACTCATACATCGTACCTGCTGGCGTTGCGGATCGTGGAAACGCCCGTCGAGTTCGCGACGGGTTCCAGGCCTCTCACAGTAAAAAGTGGAGAATCGACGAATAGCTGCCTCACTTAGGTTGAGAAGGCGACAGAGGTACGTATCCTCTCTTATGCGGCAGTGCGGCGTACCATTGACAAATGAGACGAGGCAGAGCATGATCAAGTGCTGATATACTCGGTCGGGCAGAGAATAAGAAAGCAGACAAAAAAAACGATCCCACGTGTCAGAAAGTTTCGAGAAACGGTCGCCAGTTCCTCCACTGCTTCATTGCAGCCCAGTGAGCGCAAATCTCTCCAAGTCCAGTATGGCCTGCCCTCAATTGGCCCAATCGGCACCTGTGGCCCAGTCACGGCCGGTTTGGATGAAGTTTGTCGAGGACCTTTCCCACGCCGGTTGCTTCTTGTCCCCAATGATCGTCTTTACATGACCCCGACCGGTGCAGAGTACCTTAGTGCGTGTGTTCGTACATAAATCAGGTACCTTGGTGAGTGCGAGGTTCGGCAAGGTACCTAGCCTCGAGAATTCTCCGTCTTCTGTAGCGGGCAGACGCAAGTGGTGGGCAGCTAGCGCCGTCCAACGCTGTTGCGAGTTTTTCTCTCGCTGTAATCTCCTTTCTTCTGCCAACTCCTCGGGTCCCGTGGCTTCCTGCATCGCAGAAGGAAGACGAATGGTCGAACGCTCATGGGTTTTTTTCTGATGAAAGCCAAGTCCGGTTGCATGGATGAACCGAGAGTGAAAGACATTGAACGATTACAAAGTGACGCAGAGAGGGGGGTTTGGGGCGAGAACAAGTCCGATTCCGGCTCATCGTCTCTCTGGAAAGTAGAAATCCAGAATCAAAGACGTGGTTGCAAGTGCCATCTGTTTTGGACAAGAGACCTTACGGCGCCATCAACCGACAGAGACACATGAAAGAGGAGAAGGAAGAAATCCCACTCATCCTCCCAAATTCCCAGCACCGACGTACATTGCCTCAAATTGCAGAGTACGCGGTACATCAGCAAGATGGAGAAGAACGGCTGTTGCGCGAGTGTTCCGTGGGCTTGATTCCTGACCTTTATTCATTATAAGGTAAGGGTACCTACGGATACACACTAGGAGTCAGGACTCGGAAGGAGCAAGATGAAAATGGCCTCTTGAGGCTGGACCGTTGGCCGCGTCGTGCGTGCCTGGCTAATTTACGCCCATGTCATCCGACGGCGCCTGGCCCCGGTGCTTCGTCTCCTCCCATCTGGAGTCCTGGACTGATTTGATTGCTGGTTCGCTTCCCAATCACAGCCATGATCGCTACCGTCTACCAATACACATCCCATCCCACCCCAATCTAGCTAATCTCGTTGACCTGACCAGGGGCCTGGCCGTGGCCCGTTCCAACTTCTGTTCATAATCATGATCCCATCACAACAGCGCATCCCGCAGCTTCCTGCCCGTGGCTTACAACAAGCACACACTAGTAATACCATTCACACATACACAGCACCCCGTACATGCACCTTGCACTTGGCCTTCTGTTGACCGGCCTCTGCTGGCTCGTGCCATTGCATTCGCCATCTTTTCTCTCTGCCCAGACTGTCCCTCGCGGCTTCCCGCTGCTGCATCCGCTGCACTACCACTGTGATGGTCTCGATGCCCACTTTGATGCTTCCCGGGCATCTTCTCTCGTCCCTCCCACCCCGGCCTCTACCCTACCTACATTAGTGCTGCTTTTCCCATGCTCCTCACCCTTGCCCGTCCCATTTAATTCCATCCCATCTCAGCCTGTCCCGTGCTTGAATTGACTGAATAGTCTGGCGCCTCGGGTCTTCATTCTGATTCTTTTGCCTTGCGCCTTGCCTTTACCTTTCTCTCTCCCCCTCTCTCCCTCCTGCCTCGCCTCGCCTCGCTTCGCCTCTCACGGCTCTCTTCTCTCCTTCTCCTCCAGCCCGACCTCCAGGCGCCGCCATTGTTACGCCCATTGGCCTCGGATGCAGCTGTTCTGTTCTGTGCCCCCGTCTTGTTGGGTTTCACATCCTACCAGCTGCGCAACCGATTCTCGCGTGCATCTATTTCGACTTACCACTTAGCTGTTGGCAGTTGTACACTTACCCTTACCTTCACCGTCCCTAAACTCGTCTTATTCCTTTTGTCACTGTCGCTCTGTCTCGAATCCGCCGGTGCGCCGTTGCTTTTCTACCCTCGACTTGTTTCCAAAACTTCCGACAAACTAACGACCGTCCAATATCTTCCGCCGGGTAAGTCCCCATATGTCTCAGTCCGTTTGGTTGGTGCGGCCGATCGCAGCGGGAGAAGCAGCCTCGGAAGGAAAGAAGGAGGGAGGTCCGGGCCAAGACGCTGACCACAAAATCTCCCCCACCAGAACCGCGAAACCAAGCCTTCGCGCCTTTCTCGTCTGCGCCTCTACCCGACCAACGTTTCTTCTCCCAACGTCTCGCCTGTTTTCGTCATATAATTAGTACATCGTCCGAGCCTTGTACATACGCCAATCCTTCCTGTTCCCTTTTCTCTGCTTCGCCTCGCTTCTTGGTACTGCCGCTCATCCTATCCGGAGTCGCATTCCATCTCGGCCTTTCACCAAACTCAACTTACAACGTTATGTCGACTTAGAACGGGCTCCCGCCCTATTGCGACTCTGAGCTTGTCATCTGTCCTTGCGACTGCCGCGCTTTTTCGATCTCTCCTTTCACATATTGCGACGTTGATTTCCGGCTTCGAAAGCCAGCCAGTTTCATATCTGAATTTACTGCCTATATATCCTCCTTCTTAAGGTGGGAGCCCAGCCCAAAACCGTTCCCGACCATCCCTCCCCGGCTTTTATACACCAATTATACCACCTGGGGCCCCGAGAACTTCATGCTAAGTCGCGTCTGGGTCGTCCAGAAACGGCCACACGAGCGAGGCTCCCCTTTTTCTCGCTCTCTTCTTTTTTCTTTCTCTTTTTTTTCTTACTCGATTGGGCTGCTGCCCATAGCATACAACCTGTCACCTATTTGACACTGCCTTGCTGCGCCCGCGACGCAGCAGCAGCAGTAGCAGCAGCAACATCGCATCGTAAGTTTCACCAAGGACATTTCATGCATCTTCCTTGCCGTGGGCCTCGGCCTCGGCCTCCTCCAATGTGCCTCTCCCGTAGCATCGAACACTAACCAAGACTCAGTGGGGGTTGAAAAGCGTCAATGCACCAGTGATTGCGCGGTCAGACTGATGCTCTGGCGCCTGTCATTTCCACCGACAACAAGGATCCCTGGGCTCAGCTGTGTGCTTTGATCCCCTACGTTTGATTTTCCCCGAGGCGATCCAAGCACATTTTCTCGCTGTAAGCCGACCGACCATAACCTGCATGCTCACGCTTCTTTTTTGAAGGGTTCAATTGAGGACCATTGCGCCCCTGACACCTCACTGAGAGTCCTCTTTTGTCTCCAGTCAGTCAAGATGGCTGTTTGGGAGACCGAGGATGAGTCCAAAGGCAACGCTGCCGTGACGGCGTTGCCTACACCCCAGGATACGCCTTACAGAACACCATCACGAAGCTCGAGGAAATCCCGACGCTCCGTCACCCCGCCGAATGGGAAGAAGAGCCCTTCACCTCCCCCCGTCCCACAGAACGACAAGGGCTCTAAGCGTTCATCCAGAAATATGACCAACGACGATGGTATCAGCGTTCTTGACCCACGTCGTTTCACTCCCACCTTACACGCCAATCTCGTAGCTGAGATCCTGAACCTGAGGCGAGATCAGGAAGAAAAGGCCAAGCTTATCGAGAACCTGGAAGTATCCTTGCATGCCTCCCGCCAGGAGCAAGAAACGCTCCAAGAGACAGTAGCCACCACAACCAAGCAAAGCCGGTCACTGCAACGTCAACTAGCCCTCCTGGAAGGTGGTACCTCGTCAGCACTGGGTGAACTGGCCCGCGAAAGGGACGAGGCCGTCGACTCCATCACGGAAACGAAGAAGAGACTTGAGTCCGCCCAGAAAAAGATTCGAAGTCAGGAAGAAGACTCTCAGAGACTCCACGACCTCTGGGCTCAGGACAAGGATTCCTGGGAGGAAGAGAAGCGCAAATATGAGCGCAGAGTTCACGTCGCTGAGAGCCGCTTGAAGGTGGTAATAGACGAGGTCGCCGCCTACCAGGCTGCACACGTTAATGGCAACGGCAACGACAGCGAAACGGAGGATCAAAATGACGCAGGAAGCGTCCGCACTATGAGCTTGACTAATAGCGTCCGATTTTCAATGCAACAGAGTCCCGGCAAGGTCTTTAATGGAAACTCCCTGGCGGACGAGCTCAACCTCGATGGCGACGACGACTGGCAGACTGACGATGGCGGACGCGAGAGCGTCATGTCCAACCATCGCCACACACGAACATTCAGCCGCGATAGTATTCTATCCAAGATTCACCGACGAAACCAAAGCATGGAAAGCCCTCAGCGTCCTGGAAGTGTTACTAGGGGCCGACTTTGGATGAACCAGCCCGTCTTGGAGGCCCTGGAAGACAGGATCCAAGAGAACGATGAGGATCTCATGCCGCCTCCGCCGCCCCCGGCTCCCAAGGTCAGCTACACTGATACCGGAATCCAGTACTCACCGCCCCCATCACCGAAGATGGAACCTGTCAAGCCTCCCACACCGGAACCGCCTGCCAAGGTCGAAAAGCTCACCGAGGTCGAGGCCTTTCCAAGAGGCGAATGGGAAGTTGAGGCCAACCAGCGAAGGAAGCGAGTTCACGCCAACCGACCACTGTCAATCGAGCCGCGGCCTTTTAATCACATGGTATCTGCTGGCTCACAAACTGTTGAGGAGCCTTTGAGCCCTCCAAAAACGCCAAAGTCCCCCTACAGATCTACCACTCCGCCTCCCCCCGAAACTCCGCCCACAGTGATGGTTTCCTCCTCAACTCAGACTGACAAGCCGGTGGAGAAGCCTCAGACGCCTCCGGTTCTGCAGCCGGTGCAAGAATTAACCATACCATCCATTAGTATCATCCCACCAACGAGTCGCCCGACTACACCACGAGAACCCCGGCTTCCGCAGTACTTCAAAGACTTTGGGTGCCAAGTATCAATCATCTCCTCAGCCCCGATGAAGTCCACTGCTGTTCAGACCGAGGAGATTCTTTCCGACAAACGGCTGGCGACACTCCCTGTTCACTTGCGTCCCTCGGCTATTACATCGAGGCCTTCGTCACCAAGTATCGGTATTGCTACCGCCTTGACGAGTGACGACCCTCGCCATTTTACTCCGGTGCCGGGGCACTTGCCACCAAGAAATCCTCGAAGACTCGCTACCAAGCGCAGTCTGTCAGACATGCCATCATCACCACCAGTCTCGCCGGTCTTTGGCGAGCAAACTCGCGACGCATATCCTGGGAACAACGATGACGGGCCACTCTCGAGAGAAGGAGCACCTATGCGACGGCCACACCGTATCAGTAGCCTGTTCGCCGGCTTTCAAGATGCACAAAGCTCCGATGAGCAGGATGAGTTTGATGCTGATGTGAGCGACTCTGAGTACCGAACCGCACTTTCAGCACCTGGCATGAGAATGACGGACTCCCGAGCTTCCAACCGCACATCCGTCAGCACCTTTACATCACCGGAACAGACAAAGAGGTCAGCCCCTAGCAGAAACTCCATGCGCCCTGCCGCAAACGAGAGCTATGGGGGCAGTCTGGAAAGTAGGGAAGCAACCATGAGGCAGCCTGCCAAGCCGACCACCCGCGGGTACGAGAAGTCTGCTGCCGGTCCTTCGAGCAAGAACGTCATGCGGAAGGCTGCTATGATCCAGAGCGGGATCGCCAGCCATCAAGGTCGTCCTAGGAGCCCGAGTGTTCCAGAGTCTCGTGCACCCGACCCTCCTTTCCCCATTCCTACCAGAGCCAGCTCTCGGCGACCGCCGTTCAGTGCCAGTGCCCCAAGTGATGGCCAACAAAGCCCTACAAAGATGGACGCACCGTGGCATCGCCGAGGCATCGGCCGTAGTCACTACCGCGCCGGTAGTTACCATCGTGCCAATAGCATCCGCAAGGTACGATCGGCTACCGCCCTGCCTCGTAACCAGAGAAACCGGAAGCAAGGCAGTCGGTCCCCGCCGCCCTTCTCAGAGACAACAGAAGCGCCAGAGAGCCCCAGCTTGCCTCCTCTTCCCTACAACGACATCACGAGCCCTCGGTACGACACTAGCTCAAACTACAGGTCCCACAAGTCCAGGCTGTCGACAACGACGGCGCAGACCGCCACTACCGACGTCAACTCTGTCGGTGGTGCGTCTAATGGCGCCTCGCAAGCCACGGGTGTCGTCGATGCTATTGCGCAGACCATGGTCGGCGAATGGATGTTCAAGTACGTCAGAAGACGCAAGTCGTTCGGGATGCCCGATAACAGCAAGGACGACTCGAGCAATGACCGCCACAAGCGATGGGTCTGGCTAGCTCCGTATGAGAGAGCTATCCTCTGGAGCAGCAAGCAACCTTCATCAGGAAGTGCTCTGATGGGTAAGACTGGCCGGAAATGTAAGTACTGTAGTTTGGCTCGTGACAAGGCTCTACTAACGTGAAGCAGTGACCATTCAGTCTGTACTTGACGTTAAGGATGATAACCCTGCCCCTCGGAACCAGGGTGTTGTTTTCAACCGTTCGATTCTCATATTGACTCCGCAAAGAGCGTTGAAGTTTACGGCTACATCTTCTGAGAGGCACTACGTGTGGCTTACAGCGCTTTCATTCCTGGCACACTCGACCCAAGCTATCCCTGAAATTATCGCTGCTCCCCAACCTGCGAAAACAACCACGGTACCGGACTTTGAACCACCGCAACCTACCAGGCGACCTGGCATTCGTGATTCCATTCGACTGACAAAGAGCAAGGCCCCCTCGGTGAAGAATCCCGGACCACGAAGTATTCCAAGCGTTCCCAGCATCCCCAGCATCCCCTCTTCCAGGACAGGCGACGCCTCTGGCTACAAACAAACGGAGGCATTCCCGCCCATGCCGAGTAACAACAATAACCATCAACGTGAGCGCTCCGGAGACGCGGCGGAACCACCGTTTATCCCTCGGTTCACGGAGCGGTCGAACCAGAACATGGTCCACGGACGGAAGCGAAGCAACACTGGAGGTCATGTCCCGCCTCCGCTTTCCTTCCGTGGATTTTCCGGACCAGGCAGCGTCGGACAGCACAGCTACACCAATAGCAACGCTGGCAACAGCGTCGGCACAGCCGGCTCGTCTGATATTTACCAGTCTCAGCCATCCCAAGGCTCAAGCAGGCAGAGTTGGGGCATGAGCACAGCCGGCTCTCAGCGGACGTCGGAAGCCTCGTCACGGCCTCCGGGTGGCAACTTCTTTGATGCCATTGGTACCGTGCGCATGGAGGCTTTCATCAGCCCCCTAGCCCACTCAGGCTTCGATAGAGACCCTGATGAGTACGAGGAATACGGCTATCGAGCTCGGAGGCGAAGCAAGGAGCTCCGAAGACGACAGAGTCGTAGCCGTCACCGTGACAGCTATAGCTCTCGTGGGACGCGGGGCACAGATGGCTACCACGGCAGCAGCCGAGCGACCGGTGAAGATGACTACTTCCGAGATGACCCTTTCAAAGGCTTTTAAGTGAGAAAGCGTAAAGTCCTTTACATTGTTTCTTGTCGCGAAAGGTTTGGATCGGCCGGAGCGCGCGGGATTGCATTCATTTGATACGATACCCATTGTGTACTATTTCTCATGTGTAAAAAAAGGTGTGGGGTGGCAAAACAGAACCAGGCCGCTTCTCTGGTTTCTCGGTGGAATGAAAAAGACGGATGGCTGCCGTCGGTATGGCAGAAAGATGGCCATCACGCTTAGTCTGGCCAGAAGGTCGCAGGCCCTGATGGCATCGGAGGGACGATGTGTGAAGTGTTGCCACTATACGATGTAGGTAGTCAACCAAGATGTGGTGTTGATGTTATCTTAGGTAGCTAGCTAGTGTAGATAGGTCCTGAGGGACAGTTAGCAAGTTAGTCAAATACTGTTAAACGTAATGTTCAGTCCCGACAGTGTGATGTAGGCAGGTACTTAGTATGGTAGTCAAACCGGATTGTGGAAATTTCACGGGCGACGAAGCCCACTACTGGGCGGCCGTTGGCCTAGTGGGCGTTGCTCAGGCGAAGTCGAATTACGGGCCGCTCTCCGGGGACGCACCGACCCCGCACTGCAAGCAGCGAAACCCCCCCACCAAGAAATTTCGCCCCTCCATGGCACCTCAAGCTTGTAGCTCCAGTGGCAACTACCTTACATAGACTGCAACCCGAAGCTCGCATTTCCACACTCTCAATACCACTTATTTATGCCCACTTGCGATTGATCCAGATCTGTCGTCAGCTGGTTCCCGACCTAACGCCAATTCTCCTGTGAACCGGCCAGGACTGATCGCACCTCCATCGGCCCCCCACCCCCCGCCAATTTCGGCCACAGTCTCAGCTAGCAAACGAGCAAACGCCCTCTTCCCCCGGGCTCACAGATCAGTCCGTCCGTCTCTGCCTTAAGACCCCCTTCCGACTGCAACACCTCTCTTACCGAAAGCTCGGAAGTGTCGAGGCCGAGCGAACCATGGAGTCCGAGACGCTGGAGCAGATGCAGGTGCGGCACCGCAAGGAGCAGCGCGACCTCGTCGGCCGGATCACGAGCAAGAAGAAGAACGCGACCAAGAAGACGCGCAAGGGCGTTAACGACGAGTGCGCCGAGTTGGAGAGGCAGTTGAAGGCGAAACATGAGGAGGAGGTGGTCGGCCTGTCTGGTGTAGTCGTCGGGGCTGAGGAGGTGGAAGACGAGGACGAAGACGATGCCACGCGAGATGAGACCGCTGACGTTGCGGAGAAATTGAAAGATACCACAATTTCCGAACCGCCGGTGACGGAAGAGACGGAGCCGGAGCAGGCAACACAAGGCCAGGGGCAAGGCAAGAAGCGCAACAGACAAAAGGAGCGCATGGCGCGGCGGGCGGCCGAGGTCGAGGCGGCGGCGGAGAAGGCGCAGGAGGAGGCGGAGAGCATGAGGGACCACCGCGGCATCGAGAAGACGTACATGCTCAAGGAGTTCAAGGCGAACGCCCTCGAGGAGAAGGAGATTGCGCCGGACGGACACTGCCTCTTTTCCGCTGTGGCGGATCAGCTGCGGCAGCAGGGCATCTCGCTGGCTGGCCCCGGCAGTGGTGAGGGGAGTGACCCACAGCAGAAGCTGCCGTACAAGGTTGTCAGGAGGGCGGCGGCGGAGTACATGACGGCCCACCCGGATGACTTTGCGCCGTTTCTGGAGGAGGATTTGGAGGACTATGTGAGCAAGATACGGGATACGGCGGAGTGGGGAGGACAGCTTGAGCTTGCGGCGCTGGCGAACGTGTATGGGGTTGATATTCGGGTCGTGCAGGACGGGCGGACGGAGAAGATTGGGCCGGCGAGCGGTGGGGAGGGCAAGGAGATTTGGTTGGCGTATTATCGGCATGGGTATGGTCTTGGTGAGCATTATAACTCCTTGCGGAAAGCGACATGAGGGCTTTGGGG
>NW_019173212.1:0-25014 GCF_001831195.1 Colletotrichum orchidophilum | reverse complement strand
CTGTTTTGTGACAACGCTCTCGTCCATCTCAAGGCTGGAATTCAACGCCTCCATGCCAACACAGTCGACGGTGCGCATGACCCCGTACGGCTCGCGACCCCGAATCTGGGCGACGGGACCCGCCCCGGAGACGGCGACAGAATCGCCGGGCTGGAACCCAGTGTAGTCAGTGCCGGTTCATCCCGTAGCGAAGATGTCCGAAACGGTCAGGTAGTCGTGCTCGATCGCCGAGTCGGCGGTTTCATGAGTCAATGGGATAGGGATCAGGTTGGCTTAGCGAAAGGGACCCTCGCGTATTCAGCTACGCATCTTCATCTTCTTGTCAGCAAACCTCTCTCTGGCATGCCCAGGAGGTTCATCGTTGACCATGCAAAGCCGCTTTGACAATCTGAGCTGTCTTTTCCAGGCTTTCAGAGCTGGCCGTATAGCCCCCCGGTATTGTAAGGAGTATTGTATGGACCATGCTAACGATATGCGTCGCTGAGAGGGACCGCAATCTCTGGCGGCTCGTAATCCTGCTGTTAAGCCTTTCATTGGAAACCACGACATCAGCGATCTGCCTTTCGTTCTTTATTTAATCCAAGTTTGCTTGAATACCTTGGAAAATGGGCCTGTCAGTCGTGTCTGTACATTAGGGTATTCAAAACTGGAGAAAAGTCTATTCGGAGAGCGCGTGCATACCTTTTCACGACCTTTCCTGTCCTTCAGCACTAGCACACCAGACCTTGGCCAGTAGCTTGCGGTTGGTGAACGTTGGAATCCAGCCGTGCTATTGGACAGGGCAACTCGGACGCATGGTAATCACTACCTGAGCTGACTCGCCTCTGGGAGAGTCAATTACAGACGTGGACACATCCAGAAGCGTAGAGCTTGCCAGGGTGCGGGCCACGTGGACGAGGTGCTTCTTGCTATCGCACAAAATCGCGCACGCCTCAGGGCCATAAAACTCCATTCTATATAGGGCATCATCTGTATGCGAGAGCCGCAAGGAGAATACGTGGGAGATCATAGCCTGCAAGCACGGTGTTGGAATGCTGGGGAGCCACAATGGCGCCGAACAAGCGCCTGGTTGACAAAAGCGCCGGTTTGAAAGACAATTGCCTGCACTTTCCTTCACGCTCGCGCATAGGTCTTCGCAAGAATGCTACCTCCCAGTCTTTCTTAGAGTCATAGGAATCAAGTTATCGTGGCGCACTTAACTTCAAGCCCAACGTAATGGCGGTTTGCTAGCAATGCGGGCGCAGGGTCCAGCACCCCATCCCGAGCACGCTCCATCTCTAGAGTTGTCAAATGCCTCTATGCCCCTATCTCCAACATAAATCATGTGCTCGGACCTCAGGCATTTCTTCATTTATACGCCCTTGATCATTGTGCGACCACTGTGATGGAGCCGATTTTCTTTCTGCACGGTGCACCGGATCTTCCCCCATGTCCTAAAGCTGCTCCCATTGACTGGCATGGTCAGTGACTGCGGATAGACGGCCTGTGCGCTCCTACTTCTGGCTCTGTACGTTAGTCGTCATAAGAAACTTCCGGCCGGCTTCGTTGATCCTGCTTGTCGTCCAATGCCCCAAATGCCATCACATCAGCCGCCTTCGCGCCCTTCCTTGGATGTTACCCAGGTAACAGCGCTGCCAGCAGTCTATGTCGGAACGCATCCGATTGACAGATACAAGTGGGTGAGAGATGTTGCTGATGGCTGGATCGGAATGTTCTTCCGCCGACTCGAGAGCCCGTCGAGGCCCCAGTTTGTTACGGTCCAGGAAGCGCCGGACCTCACCATCACGCAGTTCGAAGCCTTGGCGAAGCCGCTCCATCCGAACATGGTGCAGCTTTTTGGCCTTTTCTTAAGTGATAGAATGTACAGAACATACGAGCTTGTAGGCTTGAACGTCTTCGAACTTGACCTCACATGCGAGCGGGAGATTGCTGCCGTCCTGTCTCAGGTTCGTGGCCTCGCTTGCCAGTCCGTGGGAGCGATGACACTCAGCTTTGTAGCTTCTTTCTAGCGTCGAATACCTTCAATCGCTATCTGAGCGACTCGGGATTCGGAGCATCCGCGTTTCCACCTCGGGCGTTATCAAAATCGGTGAGCGTGATTGCCTGGGCAGTGTGTGCTGCAACCACAGCGTGACTGACCGTCAAGTACCCGACTTCGCGACGATCTCGATGCCTGGTGTTGTCTTGGGGAAGGCCTTAGTGTTGTCCCACGAGACAGTGGCAGCCTTTTTGCAACAAGTCGTCGTTCGGCTTGGCACAGGCATAACTCAATGGTCGAACGAAGCACTCGAGTTCCTTGAAATCTTGAAGGCGGGTCTTCAGCCGAGCAGCACAGTATGTATGCAGGGAAGTGCCACTATACTTCTAGAAACTGATGCGACGCAGACTGTGTTCTTGGACAGATCAGAGGGGCCGAATGCCTTGAGACGAGCCGTCCGGCTTTCCTACAAATGTGGGACATCGGGAAGCAAGTCCCACGAAACCGTGGCTGCAAGTAGGGGTTACCAAAGTACTTAGTTAGATTTAGTATTGGCCTGTGGCACCTAATGACTCATGAACTGCACCGTTTCCCGTCTTGTCACTTTGTGTTGCTTCGAGGCTGCTCCCCGGGGTCGTATGAGTGATATCTGACGTATGCCTCAACAAGACCGATCTCCGTCACGAGTCCAGGCTTCGTCCAAGTCATCAGTTGAGATAGCTTGCAGCCTACACTCAGGTGTATTGGTCGTATTGGCCTTGATCAGCACGGGCACCGCTGGCGGGGTTTCCTGACTCTTGTTTTCCATATCATGATGACGTTTACCCTTTGCACGGTGTTGATGTATTTCTTTCATTATTGTTCATTCAGAATAACGATCGGGGAACGGGATGGAAATCAGGCTTCTGGGAATCACATTCGGACTAGCGACAGGACTGTTGTTTTATGGGTACTTCCACCACCAAAAGCGTACGTCTTGACGCATCCGCTTTTGGATGCAGACTCTTATAAGTAGATCAACGGCCCCTGAGTCCTGACCATGACAAGATCTCTTTTTCACGCGGCTGGCCGTGGCATCCAACTTGTACGCTACCGCCAAACTCCTACATGGTCGGACCTAGCTGCAAAATGCTCAGTGTTACGGGGGGGACGTTGGTTAAAGGAGACTGGTCTCCATGCATCACCGTCCGCCGCGTTATTTGCACCCTGCAATCCGGCGATCGAGTGTTTTTCGGTGTTCTCGCTGAGAATCAAGAGTCTCAGCTATGGAGTTGGCCTGAATCGGACCTGCTCCTCTGGGTCTTCGATGATGGGCAGTGCGTTAGAGTGTGGCAAGAATGTGCTCAGCGTCCGCACATAGTTGAAGGCCAGAGCAGCCACGTGCTTGAGTCAATTGCGGGGCACCACGAAGCCACAAACGGCACGGTCCTCTATGGGGTCAAGTGGGCCGGATACGAGTGTCCGACCTGGGAGCTCGAAAGTGATCTCTGGATGCATGGCTATCTCCTTGCGGCGTACCACGATACCATCCAGAACACGGCCCCGGCCGAGGCGTTTGTTGCCGTCGAAACATGATATCCCTAAGGAGCACTTTATAGTATAGGCTCGGTACTTTGACTAGTTCGAGGTCGGTCTGGAGATTCCACTTGAACAAACCATTACCTACTAAAGATAAGCTCATTGTATCTTGTAAAATACAATAAACTAAAGCTAAAATTGCGACTCTGTTAAAAAGTATTGAAATATCTCGTGCTTGTGGGTTTCTTTTCGATGAGAGACACAACAACAAGTCCGTAGTACTTTGCAACGAGATGGAACTTACCATGGCAAAGACCAGTTCAGGGTCTTGAATGAGGTGGCTGAGTTGACACATGGCGCAAAGGGCGAGTTCTAGCTTTCATTGTGGGTGTCAATATCATTTAGTTGCGTCCCGGGTTTGATCAAAGCGGCTGACTCTCAAACGAGAATCGTGTCCATCATTTTTACTACACTAATTCTGGCTGTTGCATGCTTCCATAATCCGGTTATACATATCAACATAACATTGCAAACGCTGTGAAAGTGGATGTCGTGTGTTGTTGATTCATCATCTCTATGAGGTCCGAAAAGAACTTCGCAACTTCGTGACATCGCCTCGTGCAGCGATGATTGGTGATCACTGATACAGTTTTGGCTCTCAGGGGGAATATCCTAGTCCCTTGAGATGTATGTCCCGTACAGGGCATTTTATCTGCGCAGTGATGGGTATATAATTTGAGCGTTCAGATCTGCTAGATCTTGATTTGAAAAGAGACACCAGTTCATACCCCGTTGCAACAAGTTATAATTGGTTCTCGACTAGGGCCTTTCCAGTTTTCCTCTTCTACTCAAAGATAATTATTCAGGTATACTGTATTGTTTTTTAACTCTGCACGAGGTTTCAGTGAACGCGGACATCAAAACAAGACATGGGATCGACAACCGATCACACAATCGACGTTCTCGTGGTGGGTAGCGGCGCAGCCGCCCTGGCAGCCGCTGCCACAGCCAAGGAACTTGGTCTTCGCACGATGGTCATCGAGCAAACCGATAAGATAGGAGGTACAACAGCCTACTCTGGAGGCACCGTATGGATTCCTCGAAACTCGGTCTCCGAAGCAGCCGGTTTTCACGATTCTCGCGACGCTGCCCGCCAATACCTGCAAGATTCTCTTGCGCGGAGTGGCGGCGCTGGACCGGAGTCCTCCGCTGCGCGGATCGATGCCTTCCTCACCGGCGGACCTGAAATGGTCAATTTCTTCCGCCACCTAGGCCTCCGGTGGAGACATTCTCCGATTCCCGACTACCACCCGGAGGTAGCAGGTGCCATGGACGCAGGCGGGCGGACGTTAGACCCGTGTCCGTTTGACGCCGGGACGTTGGGGCGCTGGGCTAATCGCCTGCGCCGACCTGAACACTCGGCACCGGTGGCTTATTTTCATGATTTTTTCACCCTAACCAAGCCTTACGCATCCGCCATCGACCTTCTCACAGTTTGTTGGATGAAGCTGCGCGCATTTTTCCGAAGCAGAACCATGACCACGCCGACTTACATGGGCAGCTCGCTCATTGCTCAGCTCTTGAACATTTGCCTTCGCAAGGGGGATACGGCCGTCCAGGTTCAAATGAACACCAAGTTCAAAGATCTGATCGTCGAGGGTGGAGCGGTCTGCGGCGCCGTCGTGGAGTCGAAAGATTCCGGGCTTATCAAGATATATGCCCCCCATGGGATTCTCCTGGCATCCGGTGGCTTCTCTCGGCGTGAAGATCTGCGGCGGGAACATCTACCCAGCATTGGAGCTGAGTGGACGCTGACCCAGCCTGGAGGCGATACGGGAGACGCTCTGGAAGCAGCATACACGGTCGACGCGGCCACTTCGCTCATGGGCGAAGCGTGGTGGATCCCCACAATCATCGACCCTGGAAGCGGGAAGCTCACGACCGCTTTATTCGAGCTTTGTAAGCCCCATTGCATTGTTGTCGACCAGCAAGGGTCCAGAATCTTCTCCGAGGCCGACCCGTACGGCGACGTGGGTCGTGCGCTCTATCATCGGTCTCGGGGCGATGACAACAATGCCTGGCTGATACTTGATTGGAACTACCGGAGTCGGTACACTCTAGGGTCGCTTGGCCCTAGGGTCGAGCCGGTTGGCGCCCTGGCTCGCGGCCACATCTTCAGGGCAGACGACTTGGCCAGTCTCGCAGCTCAGATCGGCGTCGAAGCGGAAGGCCTGTTGCGTACGGTTGAGACGTGGAACCAGGCGTGCGACGACGGAGTCGACAGGCTATTCGGCAAGGGCCGCAGCAACTACCACCTCTTCGTCGGGGACAGAAGCGCGAAGCGACCAAACATGGGATCTCTCGATCAACCCCCATATTATGCCATACGGGTGACTCCGGGAGACGCCGGCACCAAGGGCGGTCTGCTGACAGACGAATATGGGCGCGTGGTAGATACACGTGGCAATGCTATTGACGGTCTATACGCGGCCGGCAACTCATCAGCGTCGGTCATGGGTGCTACGTCGTTGGGAGCCGGGGTCACTCTTGGCCCGGCTATGACATTCGCTCATCTTGCGGTCCTCCACATGTCCGACAGACGGAAGGCCAGGGGCGAGCGAGGCCTTTCCTTGCCTCCCCGACAAGATAGCGATATAGATGCATAGTGATATCGCGGTGTGCTGGTTGGTCGGCTAGATTCTAACAACCGTGTTAAACATTACCAGTCTCCTATGTTGAAAGACTGTTAATTACCACATCGTCATGCTTGTACTGTACCCGAAATGACCAAAAAGACATATCACCTATCTCGCATCACTTATCCGCTGTGTTGAATTGTCACATAGACGGAACTACTTGATATCTTGAGTGTGTGGGTCTTTACCACTGTCTCATCGCAAGTAAGCCTCAGGCAAGGCGGCATACTTTCCTACACCGCGAAATCATGGATAGAATACCGGGTTCTTCGGCACGCAGTGCCTATGTTGTTGCCTGCAGCCGTTTGGGAAATATCGAGCCTACGCCCGAATCGGCATCTGGGCATTACGGACGTTCACGCACTGGATCTCTATGAGCCAGTCTGCAAAAGTGCATCTTTCATTGTCTTTCTATCGCCTCAAATCTCGGTCACGACGACATGGTTCTCAGCGATTGGTCAGCCGACACCGTCTAGATACGCCGTATTCATAGCTCCGACCTTCTCATCCACCGACGTCTAAAGCTTCGCCTCCCGAGGTGGCTTTCCTATGCCCTCCCACTCATTGCCATAGGTAGGCAAACGCGTAAGAAAGCTCTCCAAGGCTTCGCCGTCGACGATGGGAGCTGTGATGTAATCTTTCGCATTGGTCCTCTTTACCAGGTCCGGCATTAGGGGCATCAAAGTAGTAAACGCCCTCTCCTCTGCTGTCCAGATCCGTAGGGACGTTGTCATTGTCCATTATGGGTGTGTCCGCCTTGAAGGTGGCCGGGTGCATCACGGCCATGTACAGCCAGCATCGGCAGGTCAGGGTCGGGAATCACGGGCAAGCAGTGCCTATCATGAGTTTCAGCACGCAGCAGCGCCCCATACTCAAGGCGCTGGCCTTCGGGGACGTTCTGCATGCTTATGCCGAATGAACCGTCCAGCAGTTCATGAACCTCGACACCACCGCCGACGTCCGCAGAGGTCTTGCGACCGCCTTCAAAGCACTCGTTGTGCGTTCATCGCGTTGGCTCGTCGAGCTTGCCGAACGATGCGGGTGGCAGGGACTATATGCCTACAAAAAGATCAGTGAGCTGGCGTCTACGTTCCAAGGGAATTCAGTCGCAGAGAGTGATACGCTGGTTATCAGCATCCGTATGTGTGTCGTGCATGTCTTGAGATTCACCGACTAACTCATGGTACAGGCCTGGCGTCGGAGCTTTTAGCACAGAAATATTGCCTGCCTCCACCGGGCGATCGAACAAGCCCTCTGGCCATGTACGAGAGGGGAGTATTCAACGAGATGGCGGCGAGAATGGCCACACTGCCTAACGGTCATCGGAGCAGCGAGTTCAATGCGGCGGTCCTTCCTCGATGCCGAACTATGGTGGAGGCTATCGGACAACGCATGGCCTACGAGGTAGCACTGCATTCTGGGAATGTGATTCCGGAAGTGCTCGATCTCTTCGAGAAATGTTGTGTCTAGGAAGACGCCAGTTGGCACGTCGAGCATCGCAATGATAGCCGGGCACGGAAACACGCCAGATCTGGTCCAGAAACACTGCCCGCTCGTCTTCAGCTCTTGTGGACGAGCCAAGTAGCGCTTCGGCAGGAAGTTCGACGTTGTTGAATGTCGTGATGGAATGGTCCAGCCACATTTTAGTTGCACACGACACTAGAGCCGATGGACTCCACAAAGAAGCTTCAGGCATCCGTGATAAACGCCGGATGCCGCTTCTCTCGTCCGGCATCTAGCCGGCGAGCTCCCGTCATCATTGCAGCGGTTTTACTCATCTCCATCAGCACCTACTTCCTACACAGCCTCAACGATCGTGTATTACGTCAACCCTTTTTGGTCCGTCTTTTGCAGCAAATGCTTAATGGTCCGTCGATCTCATGCGCCAACGAGCATCATTCATATTCTTGGTCTCTTTCACTGTCAGAGCACTCCATACCGCCCCATATCTGGCAGATCAGTTTACCGAAAGCCAACGGCATGAATGACTCCGTGATATGGACGACGATGGAGCGCATCAGCACGTGGCTGGCCCTCAATGGAGGACATACGTAGTAAGTCGGCTTTGTCTTCGTACAGCACGAGCTGAGACCCCACAGCGCTCTAGTCGACAACAGAAGCAGCAACAGCTTCGTGAAGTCACACTACGGTAATACCTCCGACGTCTATCACACGTATGAACAACTGAGCAATGCTGGTATGGGATCCAGTCTGCTTCGATATCTCCTCCTGGAAGCTGGAGGCGGAATCTATACCGATCTAGACACTATCGCCCTGAAGCCCATTGAAACATGGGTTCCAGGCCACCTGCGGAGTCATGTCCGCTTGGTTGTCGGCATCATATACGATCAGCAAGACCATGCGCCACCAAAAGACAAAGCTTACCCGTTGCAATTTGCCCATTCGACAATTGCTGCTGCACCTGGGCATCCGGTTGTCCACAACATGATATCCCAGGTGGTCACGTCCATGAGGCGTCCTACGGCTCAAGACGGAGTCGACGAGGCAAAAGACAGGCCTAGCAACCTCGATATTTCGTATCTCACCGGTTCCGCAGTGTGGACCAAAGTCTTATTTGACTACTTGCAATCTATCAACTCAGACTTGACGGACATTATGAGTTTCTCATATTTGGAAAGACCGACATTGTGTGGAGATGTGCTCGTATTGCCCATCGACGGCTTTGGCATGGGTCAGAACCTTTCGGGGAGCACCAATAATGGGCGGATTCCGGACAATGCACTTGCAAGCCGCTTGATACCCAGCTGACCGATCCTCAAGTCTTGCGGTGTGATCGATGGCTGTCATTGAATGAGGAACCAAGAAGATGACGTGCGTAGTAGGAAACGGCTTAAACCAGCTTGAAAGAGCTCATACAGGGGGCCATATCTTTTTCCATTCTGCAGCGACACAATATGACATTTCTGTCGTCGTCAGAGGCTTTGTGTGGCAATGCGCTCGCCTATACTGATGTGCCTCATTGTGACGATGGGCTTGATGCTATTGGATAGCAGTGTCAACATGTGATATATGTCAGTGCTGAACTATCTTCCTGCTGCTGCAAAGTCTCGACAAGCTTCAGAAGCGATTCTAGGCAATGACCCCACAGATCGGCACTGAGGAAACTTGAATTTGCTTTGAGCTGTCCGTTCCATCAAGAAAAGTGTGTTTGATAGCTCACACCAAGTTGTTCCGTGCCTGGAGATGATTGATGTATTCTCGAAATCGATGTCGCTGCCCCCATCGACTATGGAGGGACCAGAGGCAAGGGGTCACAGGTTTTGACCTTCTTGGCACAAGATACGACACTCGTAACTCAGACTGAAGTGAGATCTTTCTTCCTAGATGTTGTATCGACAGTACTAGTAGCAGGCCTACGCAGTCAGAATGGCAGAACGACATATCCGACCCCGGGCTTGATGGCGATTAGCACTCAAGTCGACAGCTGACAACGTCTCGGGCCATTAGTGCCCACACTACAGAGCCTCGCACAGTCAGAGCTTCAGCAGTACATAGTATTCGCGCAACCGGGAGGCACAGATGACTAACTACTGATCCTTTCGCCCAGGGCTCCATCTGACAGTCCGCAGTGTGACGCGACGGAAACAGCCAGAGACATGCGGTGGAGGGTGCTTTCATGAGTGACATTTTCTTCGTAGCCACGATCTGTTTCACAAGCCTTCTGAGAAAGAGAGAACGCTCAGGTTTCATTCTTCCAGATCAAGTCACTTCGCACGTTTGCTTGTAATACCGCAGAAAATTTGGTATGTCGGCGCGGGAACAGGCGATTGGGCTGTGTTTTGCCGTATGCATCTAGGGCGTTGCTGGAGTGGTCCTCACGATCGTATAAAGGCTGCGATCTGCCCCAAGAGTGTTTGTAACTTGTGCAGGCCACTCGATGTGCAAATGTCAGATTGGCGGCCTGGGTCCCGTCGACTCCAGCGATGCGGACGTAGATACAGAGACGGTGGACGTAGCTGAGCAATCGCCACTGCCAGCCTTATCCGTGGCTGCCAAAGGAACGCAACGGGATATGTAGCACCACGCCGAGCAGTCTGCGCATTCAAAAGCAAGCGCCTCGTACGCTCGAACGGCCGTGGACTGCGGTTCGCGGCACGACGGCCTTGGCTGTGATAGCCACAGAGCCAACTTACGATCCGCCGGAGCACAAATGTGCATGCATAACCACTCGGCCGGCTGGGCCCCACCCACCTCGAGATCAACAAAGTAACCTATCGCCCGTCTCGAGCATTTCGCGCACCCTGGCTCGCTCCCTTCAGGGACATCCACGACAGGGCGTGGTACGTACGCGAGCGTTCTGCCAGGAAGCGCAGTACGTGCGGGTCCGCATGGTACCGCTGTACGAATCGCCCTGCAAGGTGCACCCAACTGCTGGTGACAGGGGAGGTGTGAGCTCCGTAATCTACTTCCTGCCGTTGGTGCTTCAGGCGACGTACTCCCCATCGGGGCCTGAAAAAGCCTACCCAGTACTACGGTCTAGGGGGATATTCGTTGCTGCGTAATGTACACCCCTGAAGCTCTGGCCAGTTCTTGATCGGTGACGAGGTCCCACTGGATTGAGATGAACTGCAGGACGGGCAGGGAACGCCCGCTGCGCTCTCGGTCTCTGCAAGATGTCCGTGCCACGCCGTGACTATCATTGATGGCTACTTCCTGGCGCAAGGGAAGTCACAAAACCCGGCCAACATGGCTTTTCTCCTGTGTGCGCGGGCCATCTAGCCAGACCAGGGCCCGTGGACGGAAGCCTCCGCTGCTGTCTGTGCCATGGAGTCTCCACCCACGGCTGTCGCTGTACACTCTGCACGTCCACAACCGGAGGCAGTAGATGGACAATCATGTACGGTACTTTGTGTGGTCACATCGCGAGGCTGTGCGAAGCTGGCCAAGGAGACACCGGGGTGGTGTTTGTCTCCTGCTATTCGCCTCCTTCGTGACCGCCCGGTGTCGCGTCGTCTGTTCTTGAGTGAGCCCATGAGGCGCTTTCACATCGCCTCGACAAGGCGAGAATTCGCGTCACCTCTGCCTCAGTCAGGCCCGGTTATGGGATCAGGACTGCGTGGTATCTTCCCCATAGCACTCCAGCAACTACTATAAAGAACACCAGACGTGCCCGTCCTCATCGTACAGGAATACCTTCTTGCAATCGTCTTCATTCACTCTCTTTGTCCCGGTCTGCAAATCACCTTGCTAGCTCTCATCGCAATGGGCTCCTGTTTCTCGAAGCCACAACCACGCCAGGGTCATGTGCTGGACTTTGGCCATGTCCCAGTCGGGAATGCTTCGCACACCATAGGAAATACGCATAGCAGCAGTCAAGCTCCTCTCTTTTCCCTGTCAGACGGGGCTTTGCCCGCATATCCGGCTGAAGAAAGATCGAAGGCTGACATCATCCGCCTCGTCCAAGAAGCCAACAAGGAGGACGCTTTCCGGCCGCTCCGGGAGAAAGGATACCAGGTGTACATGGACGAGAACCCCAAACAGGACGCTGAAGCCCGGCGTTGCATAAAGCTCGTTGGTGCATTTCTCAGGCTTCTGGCGGAAGCATACGGGTGCGAAATGAGCTTCTTCTTCACCAGCTACAGCAACAGCGACGGCGTCTACGTCTCGGAGGCAAAGTCCAAGATGGCCGAGGCGCTGGATCAGCTTTTCAAGACTTCATCCTGGGACGAAGCTGCAGCAATCGTGGAAGACTCACAGACTCTCCAAAATATGGGATTTCAGGCGTGGATGCGGAAACTCGTCAACGATGAGAAAAACAAGTCGGTCATGGGGCGTATGTCGGATGTCGAAATGCACAATCAGCTACTTAGCCACGTTCGCGAGGAAAAGATCGGGTTTTGGCAAGGCTGGACAGCTGAAGATTTGACACTCGACAAGCTCGTCGCTGCCTACGACACGGCTGTCGAGGAAGCGCGGGCCCAGCCGAAACTCCGGAATAGCATTCGCTTCACCATTGAGCGGTCCATCGCATTGCAGTCGCGGTTGTCTAACGACGAGGAGTCGCATCCTACCAACATCATCTTGCTCACGGCATCCCCCTTGGAATTCAAGGAAGCAGAACTGATCAAAAAGCATTTGAAAGCCGTCAAAGGAGGAGGTTCCGAGTTTTCCATACAGGTAGTTCTTTTCGACGGCAATCTGTCAAAAGAGGTGGCGAAATATCATCGCCAGCTAGACGAGCTACAATCAGGCGACAGAGACATATACAGTACTATCTCCTTCAACGAGGCCAAGTTGCTTGGCGAAGGCTTGAGCTCACCTGCCCTGAAGACGATCTTGAACGGTCACTCCAGAGAAGTCACTCGGACGAAGCTCAGCGCGGACCAAAAGTACGGCATCCACGGGGGGGGCCCATTCAAACTCCCAGCAGTGGCCGAACTACAAAAAGCTCTTGGACTTGAGACAAGCCGTCCCAACGAACAGACTCTCGTATTTGGCGATGTACAGGCGCCCGTAGCCGACTTGAAAGAGGCTGGAGACGGAAAGGTCTAGGGTCAGCTCCTGTCTACCGCTGGTGGGGCCGTTGCGAGCATCAGACAGATTTAAGACCAGTACTGGCCGTGATCCTGGGCGTAGGTAGAAATTCATTCAGTGAGAGTGGATTGGTTTCTTTACGGGTTCGGTGCCTTTACGCAGGGCAGGAACCGCGGGAATGGTTGAGCTTTGTGAGCAAATAGATATCTAGCCAGCAGTTTTGAGAAAGACCTTCCCATTAACATGAAGCTCATAATCGGATGTTCGTACGTCGTCGACACTAATCGCCGTTGTGATAATATAGACCATCAAGCATTGCGCCACAATCTCAGAGACGTTTGCCTTCACTTCAGCATGCATGGGGCACGGGTTGATAACTGTGCCTGCGTGCACCCTTACCGCCAAGCTGGCATGTCTTACACTTCGCCAGTGGCTCGCTTGCTTCCCTTCCCGATTCTGCTCTTTGAGAAGAAGACCGGAAGTCCCTAGTTGAGTTCGGATAGTTACATAGGCTGGACACGAGAGGGGTACAATAGATAGCAGCCAGGGCTTTGTCTACATTGACTCGCTCCCCCCACAGAAATTCAGTGAGGTCAACCGGGCCTACGTCGCAAAATCTCTGGCGGAATCAAATTGCCACAGGAATGAAGTAGTAGGCATATAGGGCTTTTTTCAGTCGGCGAATCGTGACGAGGAGGGTCGTCTGAGCCTTTCTTAGTACACGTAGAGAGACGGAGTCTTCTTCGCACTCGGAAATCGACCAGGTGATAGAACGCGGGATAAAAGATTACAAGTCTTCCTTGTAGGGAATTAGCACATGCAGAAATCGAAACAGGTAGCTGCACAGAGCTAGTATTCGGATCGTCTGCAGTCGTACCACGCTAATTCAGGCGGGAACTACATAGAGTGAGGGCTTTTCGTCAAGGGAGTAAGTTCGTTCACTATCCTAGATGTAACATAACTCTAGCGTCTGTGGCTCATTGCTAACGTGTGCCGCGCGTACGTAACCGTTTGACACTTTTATTTTGTGCTTTAGTTAATTCGATCCAAAGGTGATTCCACATGATCCGAAGATTCTGATCATGGCTGATCGTTCTGGTCGACGAATCTTGCGCATTTGGCTGGCCGTGGACTAGATGTAAATGCCTTACATTACTCCAAATGTGTGTTAAGATGCGCTCCAGGTTTGAAAAGCGATAATTCTCTACTGTGTTACATATCAACTTCTTAAATTGAATTCTGAGCTTTGCCCGGACAAACAGAAAATGGCTTTGTGACGCATGGTGGAGTCGGTCTGTCTAGAAACGATTCTGGAAACGAGAAGGGCCTGTCCGACGATCAAGGTCAGGCATGCTTTTTCAAACACCTGCGCGATCTACATGTCGTTCCAGCCAGGGACCAGTTCCAGTGATCGTTTATGCTGCGCCCAAATGATACGAGTAGCTTATGCGCATCTGTTGAATATAGGCTTAACACGAAATTCGTCAACAGAGGAGGTCTTAGCCAGGGGCGAACCGCGTGGTATTCGGCGTGACGCAGCATCGCTTACTATATGGTGGCGCTTTACTACGTCTATGCATTTCGTTTTGTAACATACGCTGGAACGGCCGAGTTGTCCCTCCATCTCAACACGTGCCCAAGGAATTTTCATTATCCGTCACCTTCGATGACAGTGTGAAAATTGCACCCAAAGTCACTCTTCAGCGGACCACCTAAATCGTCAGGTAGTAAGGCCCACAAGGCTGTTTGTGCTCTTAAAGCCTCAGCTTTTCAGAAGAGAGCGATGATCCTTTCTGAACTACCCCACTTCTGGTCTCATCGAACCGAGGATGGCAAAAGCGTCCTCTAAGACGTGTGTATACTTCCACTTTCTTCCCGGATCTTGAGCCCTGCGATGTTGCCACCACAGCAATGTCCAGACCACACATACACCATCATAATATCAAAGGAAAAGATGCATCAGCATCTACAACGAACGGAGCAAGCTCTGCCTCCAACATCGGGGTTCAACAGTGTCTCGCTAGTCCGTGCGGCCTCTCCCGCTGCCGCAAGCAGTCGATAGCACATGACCGGGATGTCATCAGAGAGCCTCGCAGTTCTGCCCACTTGTCGCTGGCGGATGAATCAATCTCTTGCCTTCCCACATCATCCTTAACCCACCAGCTTGGTATTCCACAATAACCTTGTCTGCCCCTTTGTGGTTTCACGGGAATGGCTCTAGGCGATGGATGGTCCAAGTGTCCCGTCCTGCTACCAGTAGCCATTAACGACGTACAACATTCGGTGGCTTGTGACGCAAGCTATTGTCATACTAAGTAGTGGGCACCTAGGAAAGTTGAATTCTGTGTTCCAAGTCGGTGAGTATCTCCATCCCACTTCTGTTGATCGGCGAGTCGTAGACCGTTCTGCGAGCCTATTGATCGAGTTGCTATGCCGTCTGTAATGGTCCCCTAGCAGACCAATGGGCTGTTGGAGTGGTGCCTTTGATAAGGCGCGCGAAGTTCACGTGTACCCAACTTGCTTTAGAGAAGTTGAATAAGTCAGGTTTGACGGCCAGGTCGGTCTATGCCCTTAGCCCGACAGTCATCTGCCGGCAGGAAGAAGCATAAAGAAAATAGGTACCAGACCAGACAGTGAATTGATTTGACTGTGTGGGTATTTGGTTCGGGTTCTAACGAATTAGGATCGGACAGGATCGGACGGATCACGGCTGATTTGGGCGGAACTAAGCCGCAGATAAATCCCATAAGATACCCTTTCTCTCTAATTACTGGAGATGAGTGATGTACTCTGATGGCGCTTCGAGATACTCGGATGAATGGCGGTACTGTGTCGCTCGTTCGTTTCGGTTGTGACTGGGCAAGGCCTTTGTGTTTCTACTAAATGTATACCGTTTACGCTCAGATTTCTCTGCCCGGGTAGCGGACAATTTGAAGCACTGCGCATACTTTGAACGGATTCCAAAGGAAGGCATGAGCAGTATGGTCGATGTTTGGCTCATATCTCATTCAAGGAATATGTTTCCTTCTCTTATGGCGAAGCAAGTTGTCATCCCGAGTGAAAGTCCCGCCACAGTGGTCGCATATCCCACCGATCATAGGGAAATTTATCGACTGCGCCCATTTCCTGTGCGTCGTCCAGACATGTCTTCGTTTCTCTTTCTCATCCGTGAAATATGATAGGCATTCGACCTTCGGACATTGTGTGTGCCGCCAGACGTGTTCGCTGGGAAGTGTGAGCAGGAGCTTGCTAGCGCAATAAAAATTATGAGCAATTCACTGTACTTACTCAAAGACGCTTTGGTCTTTAGCAGTGACTGAACAATCCTTCCAGAGACCACGAAAGGTTTCGCTGACATGTCTCGACGAGGCAGATTCCAAGCTGGACGAAAACGGAGCGAGGTTGGCTTGTGTCGAGTTCGGTACTGAATCTGACCGCTGTGGCCCCCAGTCGAGGGTCCCTCCAAAGCAAGCCGCCTCTGCGCCTAATGAATTTCCCATCACCGTTTGCTCCGCATACTCACTAAAGATATCCATCTGTTGGTGAAGCGGTGGCAACTCTCCAATGCCTCAAGACAGTTGGGAGGGTGAAAGGATCTCGGAAGGGTGCGGAGGGGCGGAAGACGGATGGAGAAGCAAATCGCACGTCAAGTCATTCGCTGTAGAGTCGTATGCGAAAAAACCTGAGTGGTCCAAGACATTCGAGTCCGATCGATCAGCCTCACTAGTATTGTCATTTTGCGGTCCTTGCGAGCAAATGGTCAATGGCATGGTGACATCGTCCTCCAGAAGTGTGGGATCTATCGCACCGATTCGAAACCCTGTGGCTGGTGCCCATGCCATGTTTTGTCGTGTCCAATGGGACTGTAGTTGGTGACGGTTTTCCTTGAAAGATGTGACACATGGAGGTGGTAGTAAAGATCTAGTGGTGGATTAGCTGGGCTTCGGTGGGTTTGAAAGGAGGCCTGGAGCGTAACCAGCGACAAACCCCGCTCTACGTTCAAACGTTGGCCCCGATCGTTGAATGGGACTGGGGCCGGTGGGGTCCACCATTCTATCCATCAAGTGGGGTGGAGTGGATCTGTGCGACGATTACAGGCTTTCGCGCTGTTGCTCAACAAATCCATGTATTAGGCCCTTGTCCTCGCCACGTGACAATTGACATGAACCTATCACGATGTATGTCGGAGCGTAGGCGTAGGCGTGGGCGTGGGCGTGTCATGCGAAGGTCTCTTTGCCCGGCCAATAGAAGACGCCCGGCCTCCAGCAGCAAGCCTAAGCCAAATGCGGATCCTCTCAAGTGCGTTGAAGGGGGAAGTGAGAAGGTATACATGATCATTTCAAGTGAAACGATCCCCCGGCCTCAACGCAATCGACAGCCCGGCCAATTCTCAGGAGTATGCAATACAATCAAGGCCGGTAGAGTGAGTTGGCAGAGGCTCGTTACATGGCGGAGACAACCCCGACAAGCCTCACTGGCAAGGCTCACGAGCGATTCGTGATTGTTACGGCACTACTACATCTGATTGATCCAGTACGTGGTGAGCCTACAACTCATAGCCTCGATAGGCATCCTCACGATAATTACTGGAAACATGAGCAGTACCAGAAGAAATTCCTCGACTCGTTTGCTCTGATATCTTCGACTTCAAGGATAGGGGGTGAAACTGCCTCTGCAGTAGGTCTGGAGCAGGATCATCCAGGTGGGACAGTTCTGCGACTTGCCAGGAATCTGGGCGTTCCCAAGGAATTGCTCAATCAACTGCAGGATGTTCTCATCGATCTTACAGCAGTTTCTCTGAGGGGTAATTCACGGCGAAATTAGAGCAATCCGAACGAGACGCTGATCAACACGAACCCTAGATAAGAGACCGGACGACGTGGAACCTGAGGTGTTGCGTAAGGTCGTCGTCCTTACTCAGGACAGAATTCGCGCACTCGTGGAGAAGATAAGCCTTCCGGAGATCAGAGCTACCATCGAACGTGCTATCCAAGAAATGGATCAGTCATCCTCGGACAACGCCGAAGAGCTGGGTTTTAGGACATGGGTCCGTAACCTGCCATCACTTGCGTCTCTCGATGCCGGAAGCCATCTTACCCAGTTCATACCGCATGTCCAGTGGGCATCACGCGGTAGATGGATGTATTCTGAACACCTCGAAAGGCTCTTCGGGCTCACGGACGGGTCATTACCCTCGTGGTTGAAATACGTTTACAAGCTAGGGCGATACTTTGCTGCAATCAAGGCGATGCTCAAATTGGCCGTGAAGCAACCAAGCATCTTCACAGGGATACACATCGAAGCCATCGAAGCTCCGAAGCCGGAGGGTTTCTCGCTAGGCACACAGAGGGAACCTCTCTTGACAATGCTCAAGAAAATTGCCCAAAGCGACCCAGAAGCGTTAAGGGAGAAACTCGGTCAAACCTGGTTAACGAACGACCCCGAGACAAAATTACGACGAGCTTGCAAGCTGACACTCGTTGTGCACGCTGAAATGCAGCTGCTCAGCTTTTACGACCACCATCCCCACCTTACACCTAGGCTATTGTTCATGGGTACTAGCAAAAAGGCTTGCTACCTCTGCAACGAGTTCATGTCCCGCCATCCCCTCAACATTGGAGTATCGGCAAGCCACCAGAAAATCTACCCAGCCTGGATGTCCCCCCCATGCCATGCTTCCATCAGGAAGCAGCAGAAAGCCCGGCTCTGGGAGCTCAGCCGACATCTGGAACAAGCGGCTGTGCGTGACCTCGAGACGAGACTGGGAACCCGGCGACCAATGACGATGGACTCAACAGCGGGGCCGTCACTTACAACGACGGGAACGATCTCGTCGGGATTCTGGTCCCGCGATTCGAATTGGGGCGAGCTCGAGACAGTTGAGGATTCCGCATCCTTCATCACACAAAGTATGAAGTCTGCGTCAGTCCAAGAAGACGGGGTTGAGATGTAAGCTTATGGCATCCAAAATAGCTAGTCGCTGATCCTGCCTACTTGTCCTCGACAGCCGTATTGTGGGCCAAGATTAAAATGAGCTCTTCAATAATCCTTCTACTGGTTTCGAGCATTCAATCCATTCCATCGGCGTCGGATTCTTCTCGCCCCGAAAGCGCATGCCAAATGAGCCCAGGCCGGTATCCTGACGACACGCACGGATGACGGCCGAATTGCATGTTGGCCAGCTACTGCCAATCTCGGGGATAGGCTGAGTGTGGTTCAAAGGGACTTGCCGGAACTGTCAACCGTAATCGGTTAGACATCAGGCTAAACACAATCGACCTCACACTCTAGCATCAGCTCATCCTTACGGAACGGTGCAGCTGCCTTACCACGGCATGTGACAACTTCTGGACGGGACAATCTTAGATGGAGCCATATTCCCGCCGTGTTGGAAACGTTGAGCCAAAGCTACAAGAGGTGGACGGCAATATTAGCGTAGCGCTTAGGGGCTTGAGCCAAAGGTAGAGAAATCTGGACACGAACGGGGTATCCTTACATTCGGTACGGACCATCAATCATCGATCTTGCCACAGCCGTAGAGGCGGCATTGAACTACTTTAGATCAGCGCATGGACACCTCATATTTCGCTCACGGTTCGGCCGGGTGCGACGCTGCTGGAGGGATTGTGAACTCGAAGTAGATTGTGGTACCTATAATGGCAGCTAGTCACATTTGAAGGATCTCGGACTTGAATACGGGCCAGTATGTGTTTTCAGCCCAGCGGGCGAGGTGCTGCATGGCAAGAAGCACAGTAATGATCCCGAACTCGGTCGACGTCTTGCCGAGCTCGACGTCGCTGTAAAGAACGGACTTGCCATCTTGGATCGCGCTAGCAACGAAAGACCAGCTGTGGCCGCTGATAATGACGCCAGGCAAAAACTGGACTGCCCGCGGGTCGGTAGGGCCTTGCAGGAAACTCCGCCATTGTGACGAGTGCCATGATCCCATCTGCACCATCGCCTTCTCGAGGTCGGCGCCGGGACGCTTGGTCTCGAACGATACGACGATGGGGCTTTTGCACAAAATTCCGTGGTCCGTATGATTGATGGTCACATCTGGTCGATTTTCCCGAACCTCATCAATCCGGCTGGCCTCAGCACTTCCTCCGGGAGGGCGGATGACCATGCAAAAGTCAACCATGTTCGACGCTGATTGCTTCGCCCTGTATGTTTTAACCACCTGGGCGCCAGTGCAGTATGTGTAGTCAACAAGGCCGCGGTGGCGGTTCGGTCGAAGCGCCCATTCCATCATTGGCAGGTGGAGCTCCGTGTTCCAGCTAGGTTCGCCGTGAAGGTTGATTTCGCAGTCTTCGGCCTGGTCTAGTAGCCATGCAACGAGATCTCGGGGTGGGCACCGGAAGCCGGGTGGTGCAGGAATGCCCTCGGGGAGATAAGCCTGATCTGGTATATCGAAGTCGGCAAACTGGCATTTGATCGGCGAACTGTCAGTCTGTGGTCCAATCGGTAGAAGACAAGCGTCCATGGCAGAAGGGAATGGAGCAGGCGATGACAATCTCGTCATGGATTTTAAAGTATGTACCTCGATGCGCATGCCATGCGGCAGTAGTTGAAACCCATATCTGATTCCCTGCAGCTCGTTGACGAGTGTGGCGAGCGAGGAGGGCAATTCAGCGCGGCTCTTCGCAAACTTGCGATGGACAAAGCCGTCGGCCTGAAGAGCCAGTCTTCTCAACTGTTTCGTAGGTGAGGACGTCCGTGATGAAACGCTAGACGCCGATGAGAGGCTAGGCGTGGATGCGCGAGCAATGCGTTGGTCGTTGAGCTGGGACGCTCGCGGCGTGGAATGGATGTCGTGTATATTAGGAAGAAGGCTTGCGCTTGGCTCTTCGTCGCCGTCATTGTCCTGCTGACTGTTGTCATGCTTGCGTTTGACTCCTGTAAGGGGCCTGGATTCCATCAGAGAAGAAACGAAACCGGGAGAGTGCGACGATGGCGGTGACAATGGAACCCTCAACTCAGTGTTGGGATGGATGCGGCGTCGTTTTCGCGGACGGCTGGGCAGCGCCTGTTCGCCGTGTTTGCCGGGCTCGTCGGGCGTTTGGACAGTGGCCCGCCAGGCATCAATTGCAGCGCAAAGGCTCGCTGATCTCGTCATTGAAGCCTCGCTTCAACGTAGGCAGTGACGATAAGGGCGAATGGTGAAGGTTGTGATGGACAACGGATAACCATCGGCGGATGTTCTTGGGGCAATGGATATCATGTCGTTGGCTGGGAGACAACCAGTAAGATGCGCCTTAGAAATCCGACTTGTGGACCCTGCGCAAGCGCCTTGTCGGTCCTTTTCCCGGCTGCCAATAGGCTCACGAGTATCTGTGTATGGAAGGGTTTCACGGATGGGTTTAAACAGCGAATGCTTCTGTGGAAGGGCCAAGAAAAGAAGTTCAACCGAAACAAGAGTAACAATTGCGTCGGTCTATGGAGTTAGATGGCCCACTGAAGGCAGCAGCGAATTGCTGGGGCGCTTGGAGGACACGCTCACCATACGCAGGGGATAGCAAGTTTCCTGCCTTCTCGGCCGTGCGCTTGTAGCGTCCTATCAGTGGCCGTAGGTAGTTCCCGAAGCTCAATCGGGCGGCTATGAAGGGACTTTGCCAGGGAGAACCCGATGTACCTAATGGATAGGTTGAGCGAAGTGAACTTTGGCGTAGGTGATCACTTCCGCTCGTCCGCCCTTGTTCGGCCTTACCTTGTTCGGCCTTACCTGTCTGGACGGGGAGAGGTTGAAGCCTTGCTCCGTTGCGGCCAAGGCTATGCTAGCGCTGTGAGGAACATGCCAATCTAACAGGCGCAGCCATCCTGCAAAGTGCTTGCCAGGCTTACCCTCCTTGGTCTATGGGCTTTTCAACCCGGAGCATTGCCGCAACTCCGGACGATAACGCCGATCTGGTCAACGGTGTGAGCACGAAACGGCCACGTGCTGCCTCGAGACCAGCGACGCAAAGACATTGGGTAGCCCGCGGCCCTCCGCACGTGCTTCGGAGGCCACGCCTGCCACAGCATACCGCCTATCCCCTTATAGCAGTCGAGATCTCGAGAGGAAATGCGAGTCGAAGTCTCGGATCCATTTGCCTCCATAACAGGGTCTACAGGGCAGCAGAGTTGTGTGACACATGGCCGAGGTTGGCGATATTGAGCCTGCTACATGTGGTGTAGGGGACAGCGTGAATACACTCGCCTCATTAGCGGCTGGCCGAAGGGACTTGTACGTGTACGGATCCAGATGTCGATGCTGTACAGCGCCGATGGCGGGCACTGACAAGAAGATCCTTAGAATATGCTGCTATCCGCACGATCCCATTTCAAATGTTGTTTGCAACCAGGCCGCCGCAGCCATTACCAGATGCTTGAAGAAGCTCATCACGGCAGCAGTACGTGCAAAAAAGGAAGTGACATGTTTTGCGACGCGCGTACGCTTATCCGAGGGATTGTTTCTTGGAGCAATCACCACGGATGGCGCGAGCGGTTGTGATGTTACCGCATTTTGACCTCGCCGATAGTGGACAAGCAGAGCCGCGGACCCGAAAACCACGATGTTCGGTCAGAAAACTGATCGCAAATTATCCCTCACCGGCCCGCAATACGACATGGTTACGCATTGCGTCGGTGCAGCAAACCGAAGCGAACCACGCAGCGCGATGGGCACACGAGCTCGATGTTTGTCTCTGCAACACCAATCCAAAAAGCTCTCTACAGTGCATTCAGCATGTCAGAGGGGAAACGGCAACGAACAGTTGGGCTTCGTGTCTCGAATCGTGACTGCAGATGCTGCATGTGGAGCGTGCCTGCCGCCTCCAACGGAAAATTGCATCTGCACCATCGTGATCACGGACACAAACCTTAGCGCGTCGCATACAGTAGTCAGACAAGCAAGCACAGCGGCGCAGATAAGTGTGCTCGACTTACTAATCAATTGGAGTACTCTCGGGAAAACCTTACCATCACTATGATCAGTAAAAGCCAACATAGGGTGACGTAATGCGTCTCGCAGGTTCACTAGCTTGCTTGGCTGAGGAGACCAAGACTGAAGGGACGTGGATGGACGTCAAGCCTCAAGATCTGACCAAGGAAGTACGGCTACAGCTCGTAGGCCATGGTGGGTCCAACGTCAAGCTCGGTATTGGCAGGAAGATCCAGGCACAGTCGCAAGGTGGAGTGGCGCGTCCTCTCTTGTTCCCCATCTTGTTGCGACCGTTGGTTAGCATCGGGGGTCGACTTGGCAATAGGTTTGGTGTTGGGGTAGCAATCGTGTTGGTTAAACAACCGGCCAATGTCGAATTGACAGAATATAACAGATTGACCATGTAGCTTCCCGACTGCTTGCAATGACAATGGATAGCAGGCGGCCAGGCCGAAAGAGAAATGAAGAAGGGGAAAAAAGCATAAAAGCCCGTAGTTGCGCGCCACGGAAGCAATATGGAACTCATCAAAAGACATTCAGACAAAACCATTTCTCTGTGTCCTCTATCTGATGTCGACACCGATCCACTCATTCCACGGCGGGAACCCACCACCGTTCCGCCCGCGAGTCTTTCTTAGACCCGGAGTAACGTCTCTTCCATCGATCAACCCCACATACCCGTGGCCGCAGGTGGGCCAATCTCTCCATCAACCCCATAGGTACTGTCATTAACTATCCTGATGGTTGCGAATAGCGAGGCACCATGTGTCTTGACCCCAATTGCGAGGCTCAAACTGCGCTGCATTACATGTGGAATGTGCAGCAGTACCTGTCGGGCGCGCAAAAAGAGCTGGTTTTCATATATAATGAGCGTTTCCGTATAGACGAAGAACATCGGGACATTTTCCGTCTGCCCATTGGGCTTCCGGCTCACGATGTCAGCGGAGAGTGGCGAAGCAGATATTATCGTGCCCTGAGTCTGGTGACTCGAATGCACCATCTTGATCAGCGCGAGCGTGTGTTGCGAGAGGGCTGCCAGAGGGCCCATCAAGCTTTGCTGATCCAGTTGGCCAGGTTCGGAGGGATCGAAGAAATCTCAGCCATCGCAACCGAATCGCAAATGGGACCACAAGGGCAGCCACGAAAGCGCCGCAGAACAAGCGACGCGTAAACTTTCTCGCCTTTGTTTGCACCTGCTGGTCGCGTAGGTGAACGGCAGTCGCATGGATGTCGAGACGTGCTTTGTACGGATTCGACGTGCGGAAGCTGAGGAAGGAACTTGCGCAAGAAACACATGGGGGGAGGGCGAGTGTTGAAAGTTCTTAGATACTGCGTACCCAGGACGTTTTGCCTAGATGTAAAATTGAACAGAAAAGTTGTGTCATGTACGGAGTACTGTGCCCAAAGCTAGATGCTCCCTCCCCCCCATTCTTTTGCTGCTTTCATGTCATCCCTTGCTCTCGACGTTAGCTTTGTTAGACAATGGTGTCGGTCACATCCCCACCTAATGTGATGTTTGCATTGTGCGGGTTATTCGCGGAAGTCACTCGGTTAGAAGGAAAATTGGCCGTTGTCAGACAAGCATGTAATGTAAAGGTACTATGTACTGTGTGCGGGTTACAGCAAATGCGTCGAGGCAAATGAATACTCTGTCATGGCTCTTGTCGGCGATAGCGGTGGCATCCATAAATGACCGCTAAATGCTGAGTCCCCCACACCTCCGTTTTGGCTTCTGGCACAAACCCTTGTTTAACCCCTGCGTAAAGACGGGATTGAGAGGCTGCGCATAACGGATCATGCCACAATAATGACAATTATGCTCATACTTAAGTCGCTTCCTCGTCAGGGGAGCATACTGGATGTTTTCGGTGCTCCGCATAGTGTCATCTCTTAAAAAGCGATGGGCACCCCCCCCCCCTTGATACCTCTCTGCCTACTCGCACTGTAACTCACCGTGATAGCTCCACAATTGGTCTAGATTAGGCAGCAACCGCCATGTTTGGAGTTTTTGAGCACATTGCACTTCTTGACCTCAGAAACGCGGATCATAAGTGCAGAAAAGGAAGCAACATATGGTCGTGCTTGTACACTCGTGGGATAAGGCCCGGCCACACTGGATTCGATGTCTTCACGGCCGTTCTGGATGTCTTCGAGAACCGAAGGTACACACACACACACACACACAATTTATTACGCCCGGCGGCAAAGCCGAAAGGGCACCTAAGCTGATTACATGTACATTGCTGAGCTTGTGTCCTTGTCTCCTCGAAGCCCATAAGTAATGTTTCCATTTCCTGCTTACTCCACCATGTCTGCCGTCTCGCTTCGGATTCCCGTGGTTTAGATGTATTATTAGCATGCCACCTTGAAGCCTATTCTCCAAGTGTTCAACGTCCTATCTACGGCGG
>NW_019173211.1:0-25435 GCF_001831195.1 Colletotrichum orchidophilum | reverse complement strand
GTGAGCTCTGATTGGGAAGGCGCATTCGCATGGTGGACAAAAGCACTTGTCGCCATCAACAAGTTTCCCCCTACGAGCGGGCACGCGACTCGTTTGATATACCTTTCACTCTGCGATGTGCTTCAGCGCCAGGGACAGCAGGACTTAGAACAAGCTTCGCGTGCGCAAGTGGCTGAATTGGAGGCATTGTCTAAAGACGCGGAGGCGACACATTGGATTGCCGGCCTGCGGCACTGGCGTAGGTACATAGAGCCTTCTGTTCTCTAGTACGGGAGCAGGTGCATATAACAGTGCCCCCCATGATGTCACGACGACCTGTCTTGCTGGAGATGTCGCACGCATAGATTGAAGCCGCAAATAGGTGCTAGTCCGAATGTGCTTAAACCTTTTACATTGCTATGATCTCGAATGGATTTAGCTTAGCCAATTCTACGGCGGATCGATGGATACGCAGGCAGTTGCATGCACGCCAACTTCACGCAGGCCAGGATGTAAAAAGATTGAGTAATGTTTGTTCGCACGATTCCATCTGGTTGATGTCGCCAGCACACGGTAAGTTCAACTGTGGTCGTGGAAAGTTATGCTGTCAGTTCGGGTCACTTGCATATGCCCGCAAACTCATGACTCCACCCCTCAACTATGTACTTTGTCTGAACCTTCTCTGCCAGACGCGGGCGAAATCTTGCTTTCGACCAACCAGCACGCCAGGAACACATGAGACCTGCCATATCAGTCAAAACCCGTGTCCTGTCCAGGTTTCTATTCGCATTGGCACCGTCAAACAAAAGCCGACTAGGTAGTCGGAGTCCAGTTGAGATTGGACTCAATCGTTGTGCAAAGGGGACTGAGTTCCAAGGACGAAGTTGTGGACATTAGCGTAGTAATTCTCATGTGGCTATGAAGCATCCTTGGTTCCAACAAGTAGATTTACAGCAGAAGAGATTTTAGAAGGTTGATGCAGCCTCACGAGTTACTGTGTCCTGAATACCATTTCCCGGGTAATATTTCAAAGCGAACACGTAGGAACAATCATATAATGAACCAATCTGCCGGCGTGGCTAATTAGGCAGACGTCGTCAGTTGAGGCCTCCAGCACTGCCACACTCCATTGATGTGGGAAGATGGAAGCCTCTCCTGTGCACACACCCGTCCTCAATGCCTTTGCCGATCATGTACCAGAAGAGTTGGATAACAACAGCGGTAGCGAGCAATCTCGATGTCAACCCAAAGCCGATGTTACATAGGCCCAAGATAAGACCTGATGAGTGATTGGGGCGAGAACGGGAAGTTCCAATGAGATACGGAGGACTTCTGAGGCTATCGCCTACCGCTGCCCGTTATGTCGTATCAGCCCGTTGCCTGGGCTAACAACGATGTGTCTAGTACCTGAGGACACTTTGCATAAACGGTGTATCCGGATTCGCCCCGGAGAAGGCCCATCAAAGCCACCGTGGCTTTTGCTAACCATCAAGCCGCTGTGCGTCCGGATCCAGTAAGTCTTGCGTGTAGAGATACCTGTTGGCCTCCGGCATGTCCCACCCCTGCGCGGTTGCACCACATGCACAGCACGTCACAACAATCAACGGTTCCGACCTCCAAGTTTTTCGTGTTTATTACGCCGGTCTTATTTCTGAAGCAGGTCAAAATAAATCGGTCGTACGATTCTGATACCAAGCAACGAACAATCGGTATTGCGCGGGGGGGCGAGGGGGTTGCCTGTTGGAAGCTGAACCTGCCTCCTCTCCTTATCGGTGGAGCGACTATATTTGGCCACCTGCATCTCCGTCAGGCCATTTTGCAAGAAAGACTTGCTGACAGGCTCCGCGGTGAGGTACGAAATGACGAGGGTTATGCACAGCTAAGCGCAGCACGCTGCAATGGGCGCATTGCCGGTGCGAAGACGAAACCCAATACGTCGAAAAATCATGAAGTACGCCATGCCTCGAAACGGCAGTGTTTGCCTTAATGTTTCGAGTGTGATGGAATATCAACGCGGAGTACATTAGCTGTAGACGTATGTATCATATATGTGTACATCATCCATACCCACAAGTCGACATGTCGATTTGAACCTGCACGATAACGGGGTACTGAGCTACTCTTTATCGATGGAATCGCCATCTCAGGAATACCTTCTCTATGGCAGCCAAGAATTTGAAGCCATCCCTACTTTGTAGATTGCCTTGGTTGCTTTGGTGTTACGAGTTAGAGCTCACAACAGGGGACATAAGAATAGGATCTAGAAAGGCCTTAATTCAAGGTGGAGTTGCGAAAGAGAGATCCTATTTATAGGGAGGTTGTACGAGTAATGAGTGAAACGCCAAGTACTATGGAAGCTGACGATAGTGTCGCGGAGTGCTAATCATGTATGAAGCTATCGTGACATTTGGTGGTGAGATGCTCGTTGTTGCTAGCTTTGAAACTTTCGGCATCCTAAATCAATTCTGCTGACCGCACGTACACTTCTCTCCGCGCTTCACTTCCTTGTTGCATCCCAATTTGCAGCAGGTAGTATAAAGGCTTTCACTAAAATCCACGAAGTCAGGTTTTGGATGTGCAGCCATGTCGATGGAATCTCAAGTGGATGTGAGAGGGCAATCCTAATCATCGGTAGTCAACATCTGCAAATGTCTGGATTGAGGGCTTTCTTACAGTGCATGCGGTAGGTTGGCTGAAAAACTTTGAATCTGCGCGACTCCGATGCGAGTGATCAGCATGGGGATTCTGGAGCAGAGGGTAAGGGTATATCGAAGGGTTCTTATACAACTAGGATAGTTGTAGTGGGCCGGATGAAGTAGAAATGTAAACGGAATGAGTTTGTTGAGAGAGGGATGATTACAACGCGGCAAGTAGGGCTCATTCAAGACGAACGCTGAACGGCGCCAAAGTGGTGTACGGCTTATGGACAATCTCCTCCTCTTAGCATTGTATTTGTCCATGCAAAGCATACTGAATGCGGTTAGATCCATGTATTCTGGCGGATAAACGGATTATGATACTTGGCGTAGCGGCTGCAGATGCATAGATTGGCCGCCCGGACTTTGCAACTTGCCAAACGCCGTGAAGGTCTGCAAGAACGGGGCCGCCTGCCGCTGCTACACGAGTTTGCGGCATAATTGGGGTAGACAGGGAGGGGCTAGACCCCACTAGATAGGTAGTGGCGGATTTTTAGCCAAATTCAGCCCCCCTTCAGGAGACTTAACCTCATGCTGCCCTTACATTCCATCCGGCCCACAACATCAACTTTCTCCTCCTCTTCCGCAAGCATTACAAGGACAAGTCACCACCGTGTCACGACACGCGATGGGAAACCACGCCATTGAGAGGAGCTTGTCTGATGGCACGCCTCGTAAGTAGCCCCCAATGTCATTCTCGATCTCATTCTCGCTGACCGTCTCTAGAGAGTTCCAAAGCCTTTTCAGGATATCGGTGGACGTATCACGATTCTCTACAAGAGGGACCTATTCGTTCGCGAGCTGAGTCGTTTTCGGCATCTGTGGACTGGAGCTCACTCCTACAGTACGCAGCCAGGAGGAGAAATGGGACCAGCTGCCGGCTCCTTCGTGATATTGGCCTTGGCTACAACCATATGGTCCGAATCATTCAGTTTGACGATGGTGTGCGATGGGTGGCGCGACTGCGAATGCCTCCTATTAAAAGCTCAGGTGTCTTCGAAGACTCGGATGAGTCGGTAGAGGCAGTTGAAAAGTGCGAATACAACACCATTTCCCTTGTGCGACAATGGTCCAGCATACCGATCCCTGAAGTCCACGCTATTGAGGCTAGATGGGATTGTGACGTCAAGGCACCATTTATGTTGATGGACTGTCTGCCAGGGAACGTGGGAATGGACTTGGGCATGAAAATACCGCCGGGATATAAGCCAGAATTCCTACGCCGTCTTGCGCAGATGCATGTAGGTCGCCGAATTGTGCTCTAAGCACATCTCTAACTAATACAACACAGGTCCAGTTAGCTATGGTACAACTCCCTATGATCGGAACAATCGTTTCGAGAAACGAGGACGGCACATATCGGCAAGGCCCGATTCGGGGTCTTGGTGGTCCATTCAATACAGCGACCGAATTTTTCAAAGCATGGGCGGCCAAGACCACATTTGGCATGACGGACGAAAACTTGCGAACAGCATCTGGTCAATATGCTGACGAGATCATCCCATCCGTCTTATCCTTTCCAAAATCCATTAGCAACCTTGCTAGTAAACTCTCAACTCGTGATCACGGCCCATTTCCTCTTTGCCACGGCGACTTCGGCCACAACAATATCATTGTTGACGATGAGTATCGTGTCCTCGGTTTGATTGATTGGGAGGCATCCTTCGCTGGGCCATGGGAGGTGTTTGCAGATTTTCCTTTAACCCTCTCAATGGTTCCGCCATCGATCGATGTACCGTGGAATTACAACGAACAAGGGGATCCTGTCACCGACGAACTTAAACATCAGCTTGCAGACCAGAAAAGTTATGTGGCGGCTGTGAAAGAAGTCGAGGATTGCAGTGGAACAGGCAACCTCTTATCAGACGCGCTGAAGGATTGCAGAAGACAGCAGCTGGTGACCGCAATGAGGCTGTACCAGAGAGGGAAGGTTGGGTGGTATTCTAAACTAGTTGATGATTTTACATAGATTTTGTTACCTACGCATCCAAGACGATGTGTGACGCTCAGATAGCGCGAGACGTGGTTTGGAAATTGCTCTAGCTGGTATTTCCTATCTATTCTTCCAAAGAAAAAGCAAAGGTCTATAAGTAACGTTGGCCCCTGTGCTTTCGTAAACTTTTCCAAGAACCCCCGCTTGGATGGACTACTGAGCTTGCCCCCATCACACCAGTGTTTTTTTTTCTAAGAGAGCTCTGTGCGTGGCTCGCCGCGAATTTTCCTCGTCTATGGCGTCTTGAACCTCAGCACGCGTAAGCACAAATCTATGGCAGAACGGGTCTGATGCGACTGCTTCATCGTCCGCGGTAGTGAGAAAAGCTGGCCACACGACTTTGACAATTTGGCTCGTTGACAGCATTACCGGTCTCAACTTCTTCTCAGCCCCGGTGTTCATCTTGCAACTGTGCCTCATCATGCTGCGACGTTGGAAGGCATTCCACTTGTGGCATGCACATGCAAGAAGCGATCCCACTTGACGTGTTGACAGCTTGTAGCCGGTGAAGACCAGACGAACCATGCAGCTTCCTTCGCCTTGATCTGATTGGTGGTAGGCTCCCGGCGAATATCGTGGTTCGTCAAAAACTTCCCTTTCGCATAATTTTCTTAGCATCTGCGGTTAGTGCATGGGTGAGCCTGCCACCAAATTATTAGTAGCCGAAAACTCTTCACCTCTCCTTGCCGGAGCCCGCATCCGCGATGGCCTCACAGCCGCCGCCGGGCACCGGACTGATGTCGGTCGACACAGCCGACCCCGAACTAGGCTCCGGGACATCTCCGGAGCCGAACTCCACTTCAGGAGCCAAGCGACGCCGCGACACGGAGGCTCAGCCGCCTCGGCCCAGCCTAACGCGAGGCCAGCTTGACGCCACCAACGCGCCCCTCCCTCGGCAAAGGGCGCTGCAACCTCTACAGCAAGTGCTCCGACCGGGTCCGCTACAGGGTCCGTCTTGACAGCCCTGGCAGAAGAAGCTAGACAGTACGATGCACGAAAAGACGTCATTCTGACCATTGCCCAATCCGTCAACAGCGTCGTCGCCAGCTCTGACGGTCCCAGAAAGCAGATCGCGGAAGAAGCCACTGGCTATGTCATCCAAGCCCTCAAGAAAATGATCAGTCACGAGACGGCCCCAACAGCGGCCCGGAGCTGGGCGGCTGTCGCTGCACCGATGGCGGGCTCCACCTCTGCAGCGACCGGAGCGGCCAGAGCTCTGCCCGCCCAAAGGCCCCTCTCTCGGCCCAGGATCGGCCGCAGGCGTAGCCAAAGGAGGACCTACGCATTTTTGCCTGCGTCCCGGAAGAAGGTCTGGCTGCCGCTCGGAAGATCGCACCGTTCGCTGTACGCCAAATCGTCTGCAAGGCATTTGGCTTGGGGCTAGCGGGCCTTACCCACGTCTACCATATTAGCACAGGATACTCTTTGAAGCCGCTAAACCAGCCAATACAGGAAAGACTACTTGCAAGCAAGGCAAAACTAGCGGAATGCCTCGGCGCCCACCAAGTCGAGACGCCTAGCAAGTGGTACACTTACGTTGTGCCGCGATGCCCAACAAAACTACACAGCATTGGCGGGGACGTCCTGGACCCAGCCACGCTCGTTGAAGATGAAGTCTTCGCCCAGACAGGTCAGAAGCCTGTACTTGTCCGACCCTCCCGCTTTGGGCCCAACCCAGTCACGAACGAAATACCTTGGCTCATATCGTTCACATCAGAGGTCACGCCCTTCAGGCTCTTCAACCAAAGCGGCCAATCTCTACCCGTCAAGAAACGCAAGACGCCCATCCGACACGACCCCGGCTGCCAGAGCTACCACTCCAATAGCTTCTGCGGACGACGACCGAGGAGCGGACTCGCATCCGGAAGGCCGGCCAGAAGGTGTCTGATACTCTGTACAAGGCTACTCGATCCGACAGCAGCCAGGGGCCGGCACCGGCAAGCGTCACTGCCTCTACCAGCCAGAATCAGCAGCTCGGCTCCAAGCGTGCGCGTACAAGAACGCCCTCTGCAAGCTCGATCGTTTGCCTCGGCGATGGAGGCACGGACGGCAGCAGCATGGATGAAGATGAAGCCGAAGACACCCCCAATGATACCCCTATCGATCGTCCCTTGCTACCCATTCCAAGCAGGAGCCATCTGGCAGCAGAGGCCTGCCCACACGAGAGACGTACTGTGGCTAGTGGCCGATAAAACGACGACTATCGTCAACGTGTAGAGACAACCGCGCGACCCCCCACAGCCGCACGACAGAGATACTGCTAGGACTCAAATCTCCGAAACGAGCCTTGATCGCGGGTGACCTCAACGCGCACCACTACTCTTGGGAGCCCGGGGCGAGGAACGGGAACCGGGGAGAAGACATCGCAGGCTGGGCAGACGGCCACAATCTCTCTCTTATAAGCGAAGTCGGGGTGGCAACCCAGGACTGCGGACATGTCCTCGACCTGGCTTTCTCCAACATCCCTTTTGCACACGCGCAGGTCAGCCCACACTTACACCCGGGGGCTGACCACGAAGCCATCGTGGCCGTCATACCACTACCCAGACACCCACAATCACAGGGCGAGGGCCGCTCGCAACCACGGCTACCGTCAGTTCCCGATTCGGCGCTGCCCCGGCTAAGAGACCTGATCAAAGGGGGGCTAGCTGCGATGCCCAATCTGGGGGATCAACCTACTTCGGCAGACCTGGACGGGCAGGCAAGTCGCATCGTCGAGCTCTTCTCCCGAGCCATTGAGGCGGTCGGCAAGACACGAGGAAAAGACTGGGAAAGCGCGGCTTGGTGGACAGAGGAATGCGCAGAGGCCCACAGAACGTACCGTGCTGCTCGCAACCAACAAGCCTGGGAGACGGAGCAGAACGCACATCTTTCTCTGATGGAAGAGCGGAAGGCATTCCTGAGCATTGTGAGGAAGGCTAAGCGAGCGTACTGGTCCGGAAAGATTGAGAGAGTCGCTTCAGACCAGGACGTCTATCAGATCATGGGATGGCGGAAGGCGAGCCCGCTGACCAGAGCACCCCCATTGGTGGTGGACACCCAGACGATCGAGGATACCAACGAAAAGGCTCAAGCGCTCCGGAAAGCCCTTCTTGACAGGTTTAGTGTAGAAGACGACCTACCGGGTGACCCGTTCGACGTACCTGTCGCCCCAAGGCGAGCGATTACTTGGCAGGAGAATGTTGGTGGAGAAGAAGTGAAGGTGGCCACCCTAACAAAGACAACCGCCCCTGGTGTGGACGGCATTACAACACACCTCCTCCATGCCTGCTGGGACGTCATCTCGGAGCCGGTCAGGCTGCTGTTCCAGTCCTGTATGCTGGCGGGCTACTTTCCTCTGCCTTTCCGCAGAGCTGAGGTGGTCATGATCCAGAAGGCCGGCAGGGATGCCTCCAAGCCCGGGTCCTGGCGGCCGATCGCCCTCCTCTCGTGCTTGGGCAAGGGACTTGAGAGACTAATAGCCAGAAGGATGGCTTCTCTGGCGATTGTCGAGCGCATCATTAGTCCGCAATAGATCGGAGCTCTATATGGTAGGTTAGCCGTCGATCTCACAACCTGCCTCGCCCACGATATCGAGATGGCCCTCCTAAAAGGGCTCACGGCGACACTTCTTACTATAGACGTAAAAGGGGCCTTTGACTCCGTCCTTCGGAACCGGCTCGTCATTAAACTGCGCCAGCAGGGATGGCCACACGGCTTGACCAAGCTGATCTTCAGCTTCTGCTGCAACCGTACCGCTAGAGTCCGGCTAGAAGAAAGCACAACGGAATACTTCCCTCCGTCATGCGGGCTGCCTCAGGGCTCGCCACTGTCTCTAACTGTCTTTCTGCTCTACATCGCAGAGATACTTGAAGACGACCCGGACGCGCGATTCGGGTACGCGGACGGCATCGCCACTCTGGCCATAAGCCCCTCCCTGGATGGCAACGTCGCAATACTCAACCGAAGCGCAGCTGGCATTCTCAGGTGGGGCTTGGAGAACAAGGTCTCTTCTGACCCAAGCAAATGCGAAGTCATCCACTTCTCCGGAAAGCGTGGCCAGCCAGCCGAGCTGCCAGAGATCAGGGCGGGAGATTTGGTGGTCAAGGCCTCGACAAAACCTGTACGCTGGCTAGGTGTCTGATTCGACAAGAGACTGTCCTTCCGGCACCACGTCGACATGATAGTAGCCGCGGCAAAGAAGGCAGCTCAACATCTGAGGCACCTTACGAACACAAAGAGGGGACTACCAGCGGCTGCCATGCGCAAAGCCGTCGTCTCCTGCGTACTGCCGACCGCGCTCTTCGGCGCCGAAACATGGTACGCAGGTATCACGAAGCCGGCCTCGAGGCGCCAAGCGGAGGCAGACACGAACCCGCCTCTCCAAGGAAGACCCGTCAACACAGGCCAGAAAGGGCTTGTGCAGAAGATCGACAGCGTCGCTGCAGTGGCAGCAAGGGCTGTTCTACCCGTCTGGAAGACAACGCCAACTAGTAGCCTTCTACGAGACGCCGGCTTACCGTCGACCAAGGCCGGTTTGGAGGGCGTCAGATTACGGGCCGCGGTCCGTCTGCAGAAGATTGATCGCCGGCACCCCCTAGTCTCGCGGCTCTCCCAGCAGGGACGGCAACAGACGAGACTACAACGGACGGCAGGACTGCTAACAAGATGCGAAAGACCGACGTTCCTCCAACCACAGTACCTACCAGGGCCACAGGATGAGATAGTGATCCAGAGCAAAGAGGAGGCGCGAAAGCTTTCGAGGCCTGGCTGATATCAGTGCCGGAAAGCCACACGGTCGTCTTCTCGGACGGTTCCAGAGCAACGAACGGGGCTGTAGGATACGGTTTCGTCATCTATCGAAAAGCCATACGCGTAGCACAGGGCTGCGGCCGACTTGGGCTGGCAGAAGTGTTCGATGCCGAGGTGGAAGGGGCGAGGGCTGGGCTACGCCGGGCTCTGCTCACTCATCAAGGTAACCCAATTCATCTATGTATTGACAACACCAGCGTTATCCGAAACATCCGCGGCAAGGCGCCGGACTCGTCACAAGGGGCGTTCCTCGAAATACAAGAGGCAGCCAGGATATTCAACGTACGGACGCACTGGTCTCTGGGACACCAGGGCATCGAAGGAAACGAGGCCGCGGACCGGCTAGCCAAGGAAGGCACGGCACTGCCGGCGCGGTTGAGTCAGATGGCAACACTAGCGGGCATCAAACGGCTTGCGAGGGAAAAACTACAAAGCCACCACGGGAGATGGTGGTATAAAGAGCGAAGAACGCGGTACGCAGACTAGGGGTTTGAGGCAGCTCTATCCAGCCCTCCCGAACTGACCTTACGGCGGGCTATCCTACATCGCCTGCTAGCTGCACGGTCGGGCTACAGAGACTTTGAGCAGTACCGCCGACGTTTCAACCACGACGATGCTCTGAAAACATGCTCCTGCGGAGAGGCAAAAGAAATAGACCACCTGGTCTATTGTCGACTGACGCTGGTGAGGAGGCAACGGTGGCCGACCCTTCGCTCTGGCAGTACGGTCGAACCCAAAGGACCTATGGGATCCCTCGAGGCCTACTTCAAGAGGCTCATCACCGATTCACGAGGCTTCGAAGCCTTTCTCCACGTAACGGACTTCTTCCAGAAGATCTGTCCGCAGTAGCAACACTTATACCTACTTAGATATGAGTGGGTACCCCTGATTCAAGGGACGGATTGAATAAGAATGAAACTGGGGCACCAGCGGGAACCGTGGACAGATAGAACGCGTAGTGGCCACGAGGCATGATTTGGAGGACGATGTAAAGAGACGACGTACTGTAGAGTAGGTAGCCTTGGCCCATGGCCCTCCACGCTATATACCCCTCGGGAGATTTGCGGTGAGAGTTCTCTTCTCACCGCCACGGCGTTAAATATAACAACAACAACAACAACTATTTCAGCATACAGAACATAGATGACGTCATCTCGGATGGTCAAGGGTAGTTGTAATTGAGGCAGAGCTCTCGGCCCCAGCCTTCAGCACCGCCACCGTTGACGCCTCCGTTGTCTTGCATATCGAGTGCAGCCCCCTGGGCGGAGTGGAAAGCTGTGACCCGAAGCTCTACGTAGGCACCTTGATAATCAAAGAACTGCATTTACGCAACCGGAAATCCTTGAAGTGTACTAGCGGCTCGCCACTGCCAGCGGTGTCCAGGAGTGAGGTGCCCCTAAGCCCACGGGGGATGTAAAATGCTTCCATCTCTCCGAGCATTTAGAATATTGTTGATCTCAGCAGTCGGAAGGGCCGCATTTAACGTCTGCCGCGACTCTTGCTAAGACATTTACCTTGACGGAACAGGTCTTCGACGATTGGCGTGCTTTGAACCTGGACCGCCGTGTACACTGGTGTAAGAAGAGGAAAACGGAGGAAAAGCATGATGACAGTCAGGAAAAGAGGTTTGTCGGAGTGTGAACGTATGACTGCAGTTGACTGAGGGGAAAGCTAAGGCCACCGTCCCTTTCATGTCGTCCCTTTCATATTGTGAGCATACATTCAGCAAAGCGAACTGACTTATGAATCCGAGTCTGCTTGTTGCTCATCTATTTTGTGTCTGCAATACTGAAGTCATCTCATGTGTTTACAGGTACCTACCGCGAGTCCCACATTAACTTGAAGCCTTCTCATACTTATTAACGAATGTAAACGCACCGTAAATTGCAAAAGTTCAAATAGGCTTTCTCAATAAATTAAGTTAGTTGTTTCACCCCATGGTCATCAATATAAATGAGTAAACCTAACCTTAAACAGACGTGACACTCTCGGCCTGGATCTTTACTTTCGTTTAAGCTTTGGAATTTCTGCCCATAGCCGCCGGCGTAAAATGTGACTCAACTGGTCAGACCGACATGTGATGGAACGAGCGGACAGACTTGTGGAGTCCAGGAGTCGTACGTAGGCTTATGAAGGAACAATAAATTGGGTTGGTTAGAGTAAACCTAATTCCTCAAGTCAACAATAACGATCGCGATCTAAATACACATTCCCCCAAAGCACTGAGATCGAACACGAACGGATGCCACAAATCTCATCAATTAAGGTTTCTCCATGTTCGCCGGTTCCCGAGTTCATCGCGTATTTTGAAATGAGCTTCATTCTCACTGGTGGGGGCCATCGTCCCGTGACTAATGACCATGAACCTTAGATTGAGCAATCAGCTCTTAACGTGACTGAAGTCTGAGTCTCAAAGTATCACCCCCGCAAATCAGACTGAGCGTGTACACCTCACGAGTCATTTATTATAACATAAGGAACTTCATTACATAACTTTATGATTACTAGCTTTATTTTGTTTTTGTTTCTGTTTTTGAATGCTAGGAACTCAGCTATAAAGTATTGGACTAACACTTCCACTCTTCTCCCACGCGTTAAGCGACATAGGACACATAATCAATCAGTTAAGTAGTCAATACTATTAGAACGTTATATCTCGGAGTCTGTAAGCGGTGGGCGGGCGTGGCTCGACCTCCGACGTCATCGATCTTAACAGCGAACCCACTGCCATCTAAACTTTCCTGGCGGATAAAACAGCCTTTTGTTTGGTAGAAACCGTATCGTATTTGTGTATCGTATCAATTTATTTTACGATTCGACCGGCTTACCTGAGGATATTGGATTGGTAACCCTGGTTCATTGAATCTTTGACTCGGCCGCAGAAGGCTTGTTCTTTTTAGCGGGTATGTCGTGGGCCCTGGTCGTGCATTTGCGGACGGTGATCCACTGGTCTTGAAAGCTGCAACCCGAAAGGCCGAGCTTAATCGTCGAAGATTAAAATATTATGACTTAGAAAGTGAAGAAAAACAATCCTCGTCGCGCCCTCTACATACTTTGCAGGGGGTTGTACTTCGGCCTGCAACCACAGTAGTTATCCGTACTGTGAACCCTCGTGCCTTCCAATCGGTGGTCAAATTATTTCGGAAACCCCAATTCGTGATTTAGCGGCATCTTGAGTACAATCACGTTGGCTCCATTCTCACATGATGATGAAGTATTTAGCGTCCGTAGTAAAGAGGGATGTGCCGGACAAAGCCGACATGGTCTATGCTAATCTAAAATATTTACAGATTACCATCTGGTCTTGGCTGAATTGGAATAAAGTCATTATTAGACGAGGACGGCGGTACTGGCAGCATTGTCGTGGTTGGGTATGAAGACGAATGTGGTTTTTCCAAAGATTATGATTTTCCTTCTTTCGATTGCTTGCCAGAACACATACCCAAAGGCAAGAAAATTCCACGCCTCCCTAACTGTTGTAAGCAGGCCCCGCGAGCCTCTGTTCTTGCCTTCCTTGCACAGCCTCGTCAAGGGCACAAATTAATGTCCTGTCATGTCGACCCAACGTGAACTCCGTGTTCGTTCTTATCTCGAACCTATATGTCTCATCCACACAGTGTTACGAGCTGCAGTTGTCACGAACTCCAAAAAACAGATAAAGACATAATGCTTTCTTGTGTACCAATTAACCCCCCCTGTCGTTCCCACTTTCTGTAACAAAGACTGCACTACCAAGGCAGGTAGCTCACCGACGGCTATCATTGGTTAACTTCAAGTAAGCGCCAGACCTGAACTCTTGCATTTGTCCCTTATCCAGGACACAGAACTGGAAATTGACCCTGAGATGGGGCATTCCTTTGCCTCCCCATTTACGGCTAAGTCTCCATTCAAAGAGGTACATTTTCGACAACCACATTTGCTTTTTTCCACCTTTGTGGCTCGCATGCGTCTCTGGCCCATTCAACTTTCATTTGTCATAGAGCCCCCAGTAACCGATCCACTAGTGCAATCATGGGTACAGCTTTAGAAGTACGACTTAATTAGTTACTGGCCGAAGCACGAGCCAAACCCGCCGTCGCAATGGAGCGTCCCCCCCACGATGACCGCCATCGGTAAGATGGTAGCTGTTGGACTCCTGAACGCAGACTGCCAAGTCCTCCATTATCAAAATTGGACTGCCCAAACTCAAACTTCGATTCATACGCTGGAGTGGTTGATCGATACAGTCCCCGGTGTCCTTAACACCCTCCACGACGGCGCTTTGTCCCTGGACCTCTCTCACTTCAACTTAGGAGGCTCATTGACCACCGACGACTGGGAGGATCAGTGGTTAAGCATTATCTGTGACCCCACTTCAGCTATGTTCCCTGTGGTCTGTCCGGCGAAGTCGAAGTGACCTCTAAGCGCATGGCGTGGATTCAAGATAACGTGCTTACCCCGGAAGTTTCTAAGTCCCCATTGCTGGAACACCTGTCCTGAGGCTACTTCTTAGTATTTCTGAACCCATCTGCGTCGAACTAACTCCTCGACTTCCGTTCACTCCGCCGTTCTTGACCTTGAACGTGTTTGTCGACGCCCAGAGATTCCCCGTTGCCGACAATCCTTTCATCGGTCTCGACGATATAACCAGGAACTCGTTAGCCATCGTCAGGGTTTGATCAAAGTTTACTGTTACGGAGGCCGCTCATACCCCAAAGACGGGATGGTTTGCCAACTACGTATATGCCATGTTACCCAAATGCAAGCCACATATGAAGAAGAAGTGTGAAGACTATCCTGCCGACACAAAGCCGTTCCGAAAGCACGGGAAGATAGCCTACGTCACTGGCTACTTCCATGGTTTCTGCAACAAGAGCATTGTCTTTTCTGAAAGCTGCACTTACAACCCTCTCGAGTTTGTCCCACTCATCGAGATCCTGAAGATTGACTGGACTGCTGGTGAGCCAAGGCAGCACCCAGGAACCCGGGATCTACTCGGCACACCATCAAAGTCAGAGACCCCCGACCGTGGCAGGGGGAAGTTCATCTTCGATACCCTGGCTCAAATGACTGCCAACGCGAAGGGGCCAACTACCCCATCCAAATCAAGTGGGTAACGGCCTCAACATCTCGTAGGCTAGGCCAATATCGCCGAAATTACAAGCTTCAGACACCACCATTGATGACGATGATCCGTTTTCAGTCAACGGACTTCATGATGCCCCACCTAACAGCTCGGAGCGGTCTGGAGAGATAGAAGTTTTTGACGACAGCGACAATGGAGCAAGCCCGACCAAGCGGCCAAACGGGGGAGTTTGCGCGGAAGGAAGTAGGCTCTCTGGTCTCGAGTAGCAGGTAATGACTGATCTCTCCATGTACAATCATCTCGTCTCCTGTATTTTTCGTCCGTGTCCGCTTAAGTTCTCAAGGCCCATTCATTTCAAGTACCTTTCAGGTATTGTCCTACAGATTCAATGGGAATTTCCCGCGTGGTCTTTCGACTTACTGACCTTCTACCGCCCTACGATCCAGCTGCTAATATACAAAATGTTATTTATTACGTCTCGAAGTAACGGATGATTAAGATAATGATAAGTCTAAATTCGAAAGGAAATGGCCGGGGGAAGGGGGGTTGCAATAGTGCCCCCCTGTTGCCCTTCGTAGGAGACGATGGGCTGGGGACTGATCTGCTGCGCGCTGCAGACGAACGCCCCACTCTCCTGGGGATAGCCAAGTCTCCGCAGCTTTATGCCCATGACGAGCCGCCCACGCGTTTCATCCGGCTAGGTGCGGCCCTCGCCAGGTCTCAATGCGCTCAGATGCCTTTTGTGCTTGTGTCGAGAAAACGCAACAACTCGGGTTTTGAGGTATGACGGCTAGCAATGGCGGCCATGAAAAGGGGCCGTTGCTAGGCTTCGTCGATTGGGTCTGACCTCCAGGGACATGCTGTTCAGCGGGGGTGAATCAGAGGCGTCGGGCTGGCTTCCCACGAGGCTGAGTCGGGGTGGCTGGGCCTCGATATCGCGGCGGCGTTTAGCCCTTGAGATGAAACATGGCATTGAGCCTAAAGCCTCAGACCTGGCCGAAAGGGCCGGCGGCGGTCCAGTGCGCCAGAGGCTGTGAGTGCATTGCGTGGGGTACTGGATAAGATATAAGTTGAGTTCTCGGCATTTGAATTCGGGCGTTGGTCCACCTGCATCACTAACCGCAGATGCCAAGAAAGATTAGGTGAGACATTTGAGATCATGATAGAACAATTGATAACAGCTTTCAAGATGCCATGCGGCTCAGAAGGGACGCTGCTGCGTCCGCAATTATTGCTGAGCGGAGAACATATATTATGAAAATCGAACTGAGGCCTCAAATTCTGCAGACGTATAGACTTATTTAATGCGGCCATCGCTTCCAACGTCTCCCCACGCACTTTGGCAGCCGCCATCTTTGGAATCCCCGCAGTCCTGATAATTATCGGTATTGGGCCCAAAGCAAGTGCTGTGTTCAGGGCAAAGCCCGTCCATCTCATTTCCACCAATGTATCCATCATCGCACGCCCACTTTTTGTTGTACTTGTTTTGGATGCAGCCATCGATGGCATGAGCCTGGTTTGCATATTAGAGATCTGAAAATGGACCCGTCTGAATTGCCAGATGCTCGCGATGTCACATACGTAATGACCTGGGTGCTCGGCCCCATCTTCTTTAGTCCAATATTTGTTACCTAACGCAGTTAGTAAGATTTCAGGACAGATAACGTCCTTCTTACTGAAGACAAAATTGCCTGGCGCGTCCGTCACAACTTTCCAGGTACGAGTATCGTCAACTCCATCGTCGTAGCCAGATTCGCAGGCGCAGAGACGGTGCCTCCTCCCAAGCGCGGTCGTACTGGACAATGCGTCAGTACCTCTTCCTAATGTCTTCTGATCCGGGCGATTAAACATACACCGAACCGAGGATAAGGAAATGATGAAAACTAGGGAATAACATGGCGACGAGCGGACAGACTACGTTGAAAGCTGACTCAAGAGGACGGTCGGCAGTGAGGATGTGATTGGATTTAGAGTGAATCACATTTGTCGAAAAGTGCTTTCATCTTACAGAGGTTTTGGGGTTTTATATGTGCTCAAATTTCCCGCCACCGAGTGATAGGTTCCGAATTGGGTTGGACCATGAGATGGCCGGTCGCAGTGATGGGCTCCACGCTCCTCAGTTCTCGGAAACACGATAGATGGAACCGGAAATCTTCAATTTCTTCTGGAAACCTTCGTAAAGTGCGTTAATATTCGAACTGCCAAGGAACAAGAAACTTTGGATGATGTTACAAGTCTCAGCGGATGGCTACATGTCTGATCACATTCGCTAAAGTATGGCATGAACTGCTTGGTTGTCCACGAAATTTAGTGAAATGAGCCACGAATCAAATGCTTTTAAAAGTTTGATACGGTAATACGAACTTCTCTTGCTAGCTAAAGTCTAACAATGTTGAGAGCCCGACACATCAGTAGCACATGCGATGTCTTTCATTTTAGGCTTTCCTCTTTTGGTAACTCAATCGGTACTGAGGAAGTTCTTTTTACCTCTTCATTCCAGTCGCATCCAATTGTGGGCGAATACGAGACTGTGGAAAACTCTATAGTAAGCATCAGCGGCTTGATATTGAAGGACATTTGATGAGTAATTTCAAACATTGTTTCTCTATTTCTATTTCATTTGATTGGTCTAACTTGGTACACAGAGATCCAGTATGGACACTGCAAGCAAGCGGCATCATATCCGATGTCTCGCCTATCTCTCCGGTTTCCTGGAGTGTACCGAAAAAGGTGCTGCGAAGACCGAGCTTCGTCGGGTACTTTTTTGGCAACATTCTCAACCAATTAAACGTGGTTTGTCAAAACACTGGGACTGATCATCGATTTCGGAGCTGATGGTTTTCGAAGAACAGCTACAAGAGGGATTGCATGATTCCACACGCGCCTATATCGAGTACTGGGACACTAAGACTCGGTTGAACATGGAGCTGCGGAGGATAATCTGATTGAAAAATCAATCCGCCTGAGTCTGAATACAGAAGACACTCATGTCCAGTTTTCGTACTGTGCCGGGAAGGTTCAGATCAAAAAACCTGAAGGTATCTGAGAGGCAGAAAGAACGATGTGACAAGATCTTAGTCAGTGCGTAAAACTTACACCGACCATTCATAATATGAGCAGCAATCCTTGTTATCTTTAAAATTGAGAATTAATGAAATCGGCTGATAGTTCATCAGAAGCTGCAGGTAAAATGAGGGATAATTTGGAGAAGCAAGTGAGTGCACACTCTGGAACAGAGTTGTCCCACTTGGGCTCCGCCGCCGCTGGGAATCATCGTAGACAGCAGCTCAATATTCATGAGGGAGTATATTTACCGGCGCCATATATTGCCTAAATCCCTCAAATTGGACGTGGCTGAGACTAAGAGGTAGGAGAAGCAAAAGGTGTGTCTCCCTGCGAGATGAAAAGGGTCAGAACGTTGACCCCGACCGTAGAAGCTGGCCAGATCAAACTCACACCATTTAAGCCTTTCAGTTACGGGCACATCTTGAATTTGCTGCTAGTGGTTTGTGGACGTTTAAAAAACCGTGTAAGTCTGACTCTGAGAGTTGATTATTTGTGCAATCAAGTTTTCCTGGAGATGCGAAAGACTCACACCAGGTCAACGTGGTCAACGGAGTTGTCTGTACGCAAGATTCCCACCCCGGAAAGGAGGGCGCGCTGGCGACTGCGAACATCTTGAGAAGTTGGACGAACCCTGGTAGACATCCTTGCGACCACCTGTTGTAAGACGTTAGAGGGTGTGCCTAATAACCGTTAGTCCAAGAGAGCGACGTCGGAGGTGAATCTCCGTATTACCTGCCGCCACTTAGGCAAGGCTCGGAAGGCTCAGAGATTGGGAATTCGGTTCGAAGACCTAACTCTAAGCATCTACAAACCTAAGCTCTTCCGGTTTGTAATACGAGGTTCAGTACTCCGACCGACCGCCCAGCCCCTGCATGACCGACCCGTGACAACGGAGTAAAGAGGGAATAACTATAGAAATTTCATGTTTTAGACTTAGACTTTGTCGAATGCCTGTATTGTGAAGTACTCTTAACGACAAGGATCTCTTCAAGTTTCAAGTTTCAGTTTTCGCCTATAAAGTAAGGAGAAATCACACGTCGCAGCGCCACTATTGAAATTTCTGGGTAAGCTTCGACAGATGCCTGCTCAGCATCGCAACTTGGTTTACGATAACCAGGAAAGCTTCGGTCCAGGTTCCAGCTTTGACAAGGTTATACGGTAGGCACCTGTCAGAATGAAGATAAAGCCGCAGAAGATGGATAAGAGAATGCTTCCGACAACATGGTGTGAGTGGAGAGTCTGACAAATGAACTGAAAGACAGGTCATAATGTTTAATGGTCACGCAGGCATATTTTCTAATCTTCTTTCTACCTCTTTAGCCCAGCCACATCCACTTGTGGGGGTACACGAGACTGTGGAAAAATTCTGTTGATAATACTGCTGAGGGCGCTTAATAAAGCACCGTGATGCTGTTGTGAAAAACCAGGGTATCTAAGGCACGGCTTATCAACGTCGTATGAAGCTGCTGTAACTTCAATAGCATGGGAGCCTTTGGAAGGTTGCCATTCAGTATATAGAGGGAGAGTATCTGTTTCAGGATGCAAGATCCGTCCGATCCCTACACAATACAACAAGCCCACCATGGACGATGTCAAAGTACCTGAAAATGAACCCAGAGTACTTCCAGTCGACTTCTTCATGACCAAAACTATCGACGTTGACTCCATCATGCCAAAGTTTCGGACCTAAGCGTGCAGGCTTAGGGTGTTACGGGCGGGTCAAGGCACCCAACTCTAGCACGAAGCAAAAGCTTCGGTAATGACAAATCCGTTGTCATTGCCCCCTGTTCTGCATCATGTAGTCACGCCGGCCAGCATTCCAACTGGTTCGGTCGTAACTTTGGGGTAGCCCGCCAGGGTTCCCAAATTGTACACTTTAATACACTTCATCATTTCAAAGTGAAATATATTATCTCATCTTAGGAGACACCTGACAGCTCCCAGCCCTGATAAGCTAGCAAGAATCCTGCGAGTCAAAGCCGACTGTTATATAAATGAGTGCTCTGCGCCCAGATTTTTCCTTTACAGTTTTTGCAAATTATACATCTGAACATTTACATTTCACTACATTACATTGCCCCATTCGCCATGGCAATCAGCCAAGCCTCTTTTGTCGGGTTGGTTTTGCTGGTCCTAAATTCCTTAGCTACTGCCTTGGGACCCCTTTCAATAGTTCACGATTTCACGCAACCCACCGTATACTCTAATTTAACATTCGACGAGTTCCAATCACTGTACACTCAGTATCAACAATGGCAACACGAGAATGCTAAATCGGTCAACAAACGCGAATATACGCTAACCGACCTCGACGAAATCTGCCAAGGTATTGGACCTGATTACCGGTTTCAAAGCGGATGGTGTGGCAGGAATCCTGAGAGAAGGAAGTGGGGTTGCAAAATTCCGGGCCGCCCAACAACCGCCATTGAGAGAAACAGGCTTGGTAGGACTCAGACCTGCGCAAGCGGCGTGTGCAAAGTTCGACCATTTACGAATGCTGAAGGCAACGTTGTGCAATTTCCCTACTGCGCCACCAAGGTTGAGATAGATAAACCCGAAGGCGCTCATGAGTACGAAGGGGAATACGACTGGGTTAACGAACCCAAGTCGCCAGGCGAACGATCCTTCTTCGTTGAGGCTGGGGCATCGATGAACTTGGATTACGACTTCGTACACAACACATTCCACGCTTCGGGTCAAGGTCACACGTTCTCATGTATTTTGTGTCCTATCGGGTGGGGTGCTAAACTGACGATGACTCACCCAAACAGCATAAGCTGGGCGTTCGTAAGCACTATTGGCAATTAATGTCGGAGTTTTCGCTAGGATGACGAGTCGTGGGAAGAAGACCAGCTCGTCAATCAATCCACTTGGGATCTTAGTGTCAGCTTCTCGTAAAGAACATTTAGTGAGTTGTCACTTCATTAATCAGTAGTCGGGTTAGAACCGCGGAAATAAAACAAGTCCGAAAAAAACCTCTCGCAGCTTGTCACAATCCTGAGGAAGCTGTTTTTTGCCCCTTTCGCGTCATCTTCTAATACCTACATAGGTTACTACGCCCCCGCTGAGTTAGTCAGGGTTCATATGATTATCTACATGATCTTCACCTTCGTTCATATACCTGCCTCCAGAAGCCCATACGAGTATAATCAATCTCTATATGTCATCTTGGTTAATGCTTATTACAACTGCGATTGCTCGTGGGGTCAGTAGCGGTCCATCTCGAAGTTGTTTCCTAAATTGTTCGGCGTCCTATCGTCGGCGGCCGAAGCCAGTCCTGCTGTCTATGGCACGAGGGTGCGTGAGGTCATCGTCGGTTAGTGTATTGATGTAGGTGGTGTGTGGTTTCGCTGCTGGCTGATCTGTGCACCTAGCATCTCTGTACTCCTAGCAAACTCGATCGTCTCTTTGACAACGTCTACGTATGGTGACCAGTCCTTCGGATCGGACGCGCGTTTTCCTCTGAGAAAGTACGATAGGTTCCCTCTATGCGATTCCGTTTGCTGAAGCATCCGAGTCCGCTGTGCCGTCCATTGTGTATAGCGGAAGAGGAAGTGCTCTACCGTTTCTACCGCTTGCCCGCAGGCGCATTGCGCTGAGGTAGTCGTACCGATCTGATGTAGGTATCGATTCAGTCTTGCTATGCTGGTACGTAGTTGCGCCAGGATACTAGCTTCTTTTTGGGAGAGCCTATTGTATAGCTTGCGCGTATGCTTTCTTGGTAAAGCCATATCGATCTTTTTTGAATATGCTCTTACGTTATTGGGCAAAGCTCTGTACGTCTGCAGCACGTTTTGGAAAGCGATCCCGAGTGTAGTCGAGTAGGCTTTGGTAGCTTTCTTCTGCGGTGTCTTGCTTGGTCTTGTGCTTTCCTTCGCTGCTGTTTTAGCCGCTTTCGATAGGTCTGATTCTATCGCTGATGGAAGCCAGACGAGCGTGACTCTGCTGCCTTTTCTCTGAAGAGCTTGCACGCCGGCGTATATTTGGCGGATCTCCCGTTGGCCTGACTGCTGCCGCGGGTTACGGATGGCTGACACAGCCGCTTTGTTCGGGTGAACACGTGGATGGCCCGGTAGTTAAGCCTGTGCGGGAGAGACTTCATCGCTTCTGCCAGCGCTGCCAGCTCTGCAACGTACGGGTTCTGCTCTGTTCTTAGTGCGAGTGTGCGTGAGGCCTTCATGACGCCGCCGCCTCCTTTCACTGAGAGGGGTAGCGTTGTAGTTGTTCCATACCCCACGACCCCGTTCCTTGCCGAGCTCCCCGTCGCTATCTTTACTGCTTATCCCGACTGGATCGCCTCTGAGGCCACGAACGCGTTGTCGTCGACTGCTGTATGTATTCTTTCTTCCCACGGGGCCATCGGAAATGCCTCCATGGTCTCTAGCCTATTAAGGAGCAGGTCGCGGTAGGCCTCCGCCATTAACTGGAAGGGTGGTGGAAACCGTCTAAAGGCCACCGCCCGCAGACGTCGAAGCGGATGCTCGACATCTGTATCTCCAGATGTTTGATGCGTAGTCTATCGTTGGTGCCCCGGCCGCGACGAAAAGCTGTCTGGCCGTCGCCGGAGATAGACCTTTGAGCTGCCTGAGCCCTAGCACGGCCTTTAGCCCTTTTGTTGTTGCGTTTGCGATGTGCTTTTCGAAACGAAGCTTTGTGTCCATCGTCACCCTTAGCATTTTGACGTGGTCCTTTGCTCGGATAGTGTCCCCTTTGATGGCGAAGCTGGTCGAATCTGCCGGTAGCCTCTAGTTGTGCGTGAAGTGGATGATGGCCGTTTTGTCCGTTTTGAACGTCGCCCCGCTTCGCCGCTCTTACTTAAGTGCTCGATCGATGATGTTCTGGATGCCCAACGGTTTTCTTCTCGCGATCGGCCGGTGACCCATGCCGTGTAGTTATTGAAGAAGGCGAGCGCGCCTTTGTTTTTGTTGATTTTGTGTTGTACGAGGTCGGCGTTGAAGAAGAGGAAAAGTATAGGTGACAGCGGTGAGCCCTGAGGTAGCATGGCTTGCGGCAGTGGACGAGCCTCTGACTCACGACCATTAACTAGGACGCTTGTCGTTCTATGGGAGCAGAAGGCGTTAACCTATCTCGTTAATTTTTTAGGATACCCCGCGCCCTGAGTTTTGGAAGTAGTTTCTCTTTGTATATACCATTGTATGCTCCTTTGATATCGAAGCTGACTAGACTGACTACTTTTCTTTTTCTTTACGCCCTGTAGATGTATTCCTGTAGTAGTACCTGCGCCTGCTCTGCCGACCTTTGCTTGCGAGCGCTAAAGTGGCTCGTAGGGAGGAGGCTAAACGTCTTGATAGCGTGCGAGATACGTTCTGCCAGGACCGACTCCAGTATTTTCTTGAGCGTTGATAGAAGCGAGACTGGTTGCCAGGCCTTTGTTATACTGTAGTTGCTTTTGTTTGGCTTTTTTAGCGGGATGATTTTTGCGTGTTGCTATTGTCTTGGTAATACCCTTTTATTTAGTGAGATTTGGAAGAGTGTAAGCACCCTTTTCTTTATTACCGGCTATGTGTGCTTCCACACCGCTATCGGCAGCTTGTCTTTTTTGGGAGCTTTTTACGACTTTGCTGTAAAGAGCTGTATTTTTATTTCTCTTAGCGTGAGGTTGGGGAAGGGTATCGGCGATTGTTGTGGCCGCTCCCCCTTATCCTTGATTATGCTGGGAAGGGGAGGGAAGAATGTGGAAAGTAGCTTTTCGACCTTTTTTGCGGCGTCTCCTGTTTGAGAGCTATCGGCTTTAATTAGTTGGGGGATTTTGTTGAAGGACGCCCCTTTGTTATTGTCGACGTACTTTGCGGCTTTTTAGATGTTAGTGTTGTTGGATAGAAAGTCTTTTTAATGGTACTCTTTTTGTTGTTGGATGGCGTTGTGATATTGCTTGGTTGCCGAGCGTGCGTGTTGTTTTAGTTCGGGTTGAATTTTACTTGCCCTTCTCTCCGCTCTTGCCCGGTTTTTTTAACGAGTATGGATTTGCCGGAGCTGGGTGAGGTCGGCCGTCCATTATCTTTTTGTATATAGTGATGGCTTGGCCGTAGGTGTTAGTGCCTTTACTGCCTTGCATACTATAGACATTAGTCGATCCGTCTGCTGCTGCACCGTACCTCCTGTTGGCACTCGTCTTAGGTTTGCTTTTATTATCTCATTGATCTACTTCTATGGGGCGTTCTTGAGGAGGAGCCGTGGTCGGCTTTTTATCTTAGGCGCGGCGATGTTGAAGGTCGTCTTGATCGCCCGGTGGTCCGATTCGTGGTCCGTTTTGTGTAAAGCGTATTGTATTACCGTTCTTGCTAGCTCTTTAGATGCGAGGGATAGGTTACTCGTCGTGGTCGTCTCGTTCTTCTCCCACGTCTTCGTCCCCCTTAGGGAGAAGGCTGTTAAGTGAGAACTTGTTTATTATATTAATGATTGGGTCCGCCTTGCCTTTCCGGTTCTCCGATATATCCTTGCCTCTTTAAAGGTAGTTGTGGCGATTAAAGTCTCCTATTAGGACTATATCTACCTTTTTACCTGTTCTTCTTTGGATATTTATGATGGCTTGTCTTAGTAGGTTGTACGCCTGCCGAAGTATTTTCGGCTTTTGCACCGGCATGTATATCGACGCTATTAGTAGTTTTTGATTTGGAAGATGGATAACGGCCGTAGTGATATCTGAGGACGCTATCGGCACCTGTTCCGCCTTTTATTTTTTTGTTTATTTATAATAAATTCCTGATCTTTTATCCTTTTTCTTCTCTTCACTTCGTTGGCACTATCCTCGTCTATTTGTGACATCTTATTGGGACCGTGATGATTTTATTTTCCGTTTTCTGCGCTTACGGTTCTTGTACCGCTATGGCCGTGAAGTTACGTAACGCCTGGTTATTTATTAAAATTTTGTATATTGCAGCCTGTTTCTTTATGTTAAGCAGAAGGATCTGGACTTTCTTATTTATGGGAACGCGGATATAGTTTTGGATAGTTCTTGTTGAACGACTTGTGCGGTCCGTTATAATGTATATATTTCACTATCGTCTTGTAATACTTAGCGTGGTGGTGGCCTACTTTGGCACATCGTTTATATACCTGGGGCTTTGCGTAGTGGTGTGCTTTATGCTTTGTGATCTGCTGGCAGTTATAGCATTGCTGGGGACGCGGCCGCCGTTTAAATGCTATTGTCGTGCTGGACTCCCCTCCAACGTGGAAGGAGCCTTTGGAAATTAGTTTATGTGCCTCACTGGCCTTGGTTATCAATACGACTATGGATTTGTACGCCTTGGGTATGTTTTTCTTGTTAAGTTAAGATATTTTGGTAACCGTGGTCTTGTTTTCTTAGCTAAGTGCCTCCGCCGCTTTAGCCTTGATACTGCCCTTCTTATTTAGTATTTTAGTTCGCTTTAAATTATTTATTTTTATGGGATAGAGCTCGTTTCGTAGCACGCGTATTTTAGAGCCGAAGCTTTTTTATAATCTGCTTGATAAGCTTGTGCTTAGCATCGTTGTGATAAACGATCCGGATCTTATTTACGTTCCTTGGGTCTACCGTGACGGCTCGATACCGTTAGCTACCCTGTTCGTCCATCGTGCGCATCTCCTTTTCCACCATAGCCTGACCCGACCGGCGTTGGGCTTGTCGCTGCTTTTTTTTTAACTCTTGATGTATTAATTGTATAGAATAAGGGGCCGCTGCGGCTTGGTAGTGTTGCGTTGCCTGATTGATTGATGATTGATTTATTCCTACGCGGTTATGAAGTCGCTCTTACGTCAGCAACTATGCCCGGATAGCGGGGTCCGGCAAACAGCCGAAGCGTACAGACGTTAATCCGATCCGCCCCACTTCGCCAATGCAAAACA